>NC_050525.1:1300630-1303519 GCF_002922805.2 Oryzias melastigma | reverse complement strand
TTGAATGATGATGAATGACATTTTTACTATTTCTTTTGATTGTTTCTTTTAATGTTTTATGTAAAGCACTTTGAATTGTCTCTGTACCAGAAATGTGCTATACAAATAAACTTGCCTTGCCTTGTTAGGATGGTTATTTATTTTAAATACCGCTTAACGCGCTACTCACGCGCATCTGATCAGACTGTAACCTGGCCGCGCATGAGAACTGACAAGCTGCGGCGCGCGCGAGAGGGGGACACGCGCAGTTCGGGCACGGCGTCACCCAAATGCTCCTTTTATCTCGACAAAAAGGAATAAATGTAAGTAAATCCAAAAGGACTGCTGACAGAATCAAATGTTGGAATGGTTCTCCATCAAAGGCTTCAACAATGACTTGTACAATTCTCCCGAGCCGCCGGAAGCTGTTTGCATCTGCGGTCTCGTGGTCGAGGCGTGGAAAGAGGCGGACGGTTGCAATAAACTCACTCCAGATTGCCGACAGTATTTCCTGTAGATTCCATGACCCAGCTATGACTCAGACCAATCGCTGAAGATGGGTTGCAAATGGCGGTATCCGTTTCAGGAATTGACGGTGAAAGCGGCGGCCTACTTTCGCGAGGAGAGGAAGTAATGCATTTCCAATGGGGGACCTCATTGCTCGCTCAGTCCATTATTTTTACAGTCTATGGTTCAAACACATTCATTACTGATCCACACAGGGAGACATCCTAAGGGGCTTAGCTAGCCACTTGAGGGGGAAAAAGGAGAAATTTGTATCACAGGGCCACTCCATATCTGCTCCTTAAGAGAGACATTGGTTTGGTCCAGCGTGCTGAAGTAAACTAATTATCTTTATAACCTAAATTGTTGAATGTGAAATTCATTAAATATTGCTAATCTTTTAACTTATTTCTTCATTTTGTTGAGCTCAATCTTTTCCCGAATAAAAGACCGGGGTGCAACTACACCAAGGCCATTGTAGAGCTCTTGATCAAACATAATGAACTAGTTTTTGTTGTAAAATAGAAATAAAAACATCAAGGTCAAGCTTTGTGACTTCTCTCATGGATATTTAAACAAACCCACAGATCAGAAAATGGGATCAAAATGAAACATTTGTCTCTGTCACAAACCTCTGGCATTTCACAGAAATATGAATGAACACAGGTTTTCCTGTTGTAACATTGTACCTAATCATTACATGATGAAGAGAATTTTCCTTTCATTTTTGGTTTGATACCAAGGTAATTCTAACCATGACTTTTCCAAATTTGTTCTTTAACATCTTAATCAGAACATTTTGTCTACCTCTCAGTTTGGTTTATTGTAAATAATCAATTATTCTATCTGAAGATACTTCAAAATTATTGATTAAACAGTCTTTCCCCAATCCAGTGAATTGTAAAGAATTGTAAAGAATTAAAAAATTTCAGGACAGGACTGGGATAACAAACTACATGAATGAACTTATAGATTGAGTGTTAATGCAGCCCAGTTTAGAAAATCTGATGTGCTGTCTGTTTTTTTTTTGCTCCATCCTCAAAAAAAGAAAAAAAAAGACTACTTTATTGGTGTGCGTTCCTCATAAAGTGACCATTACCTTTGTTGGTTGTGCCAGTGTTATACCTATATTCTACATGCAATGTGTACCAGAAAAGTTAAAAGAAAAATTGGGATTTGCAACTGAGATTGATTGAATGAATGAATGAATGAATGAATGAATGAATAAATGAATGAATGAATGAATGAGTAAGGGAAAATGGTAAGGGCTGTTTAACTAATTAAAAACAGTTTAATAAAAAAAAATTAAACAAATGTACTTGTCATTTTAAAAATATGATGCAAAAAAAACAATTGGTGTGTAAATACAGAAGACTCTAGAATATTTTGTCAGACAAAAATAATTTATTTAAAAAATGTTTTTAAACAGAACATATAGAAATAAAGTTAAAAGAAAAAACATGTTCAAAAAAGTTATGCTCAAAATGTGTAAAGAAAAACACTTATCTTTGAAATACTTCCGGGGGAACGGCTGCCTCTCTTGCGGTGATTGGTCCGGCGTGTATGACGTCACGAAATCATGAACGATGATAGGCTATTCTGACAAAAATGGGTGGGAACAGACACACGGTGGAAGCATCCAGCCTTTCGCTTCCTTGGCCCGAATTTATAAAATCTAAACGTGTGTGATTTTCCGGAAGAATTTCTCCCGTTTTTTTGGATCAATATGCCCAGAAAATGTGTTTTTGGTTGTATAGGACAACAGAACTTTTTCTCCATCCCAAAAGATGATTACACGAGGCAAATGTGGGAGCAGTTTATTTCCCCCACACAGCAGTGCCACGGCGAAGCTTTTGTTTGTTCACGACATTTCACTGAAGACAGCTTTCTAAACAAAGCTCAGTATGAAGCTGGGTTCTCGAAAAGACTGCTTCTTAACCCGGGGAGCATCCCGACACGGACCGGTCAGGAGTGTGGGCGGCCGGTGAGAGCTCTTACTGCCTTTTTGGTTTTTCCAATATCATACTGCGTGGTTATAGACATTGCTATCAAATGAAAGGTTTTATTTGCATAAAAACTTCATATACTTTCATAAAAGCTTGTTATATTCTTCTTTTTTTTTCTTAATTTATTCCTACAGATTTCTTTTTTATACATCTTTTATACATCGTTTAATCACCTGTTTTCAACTATGCTTGCTTTTTATTTACTTGTTTTTCAATAACTTTTTTAAAATTTCTAATTAGTTATTACACATTTCATATTTTACAATGAATTCTATAGTTTTGAGATCAAATACACATAACCGCCTCAAAAGATGCATCTAAATTTACCCAACAATGTTTTGAAGCTGCTTTGACTTGTGAAAATTATTTTTTTCTGCTTTGTAACTTAAAAAGTCCCACT
>NC_050525.1:1294198-1300239 GCF_002922805.2 Oryzias melastigma | reverse complement strand
AGCTAAAATATTAGTTACATGCCAAAGTAGCCTAAAAAACTAAAAAAAAAAAACAGCATAAGTTGACCAAAACAGCTAGCATACAGCTCAGACATTTGATAAACTTCAAAATAGCCTTAAAAAATAAATAAATAGCCAAATAGGCTAGCATGCAGTGGAAATATTAGCTAAACTCCAAATTAGCCTAAAAAAAATGAAAAAATACTAAATTAGCCAAAATAGCTAGCATGTAGCTGAAATATTAGCTAAACTCCAAATTAGCCTAAAAACTGAAAAATACTAAATTAGCCAAAATAGATAGAATAATGTCATTAAAACTTTCAACTTTACTACACTGACTCTGACTCCATATAATATAAAGTAACGACTAATCGACTATTTATTTAGTTGTCGACTATTTTAATAGTTGATTAGTCGACTAATCGTGGCAGCCCTAAAGCCATGATGGGATTCAGTTATTAGTTCCTATGAAACATCCATCATTTTACTTATGTGCTGGATTACTTTTGGGTAATGCGCAATCGTTTGCAGTTAGTCTCATTTTGTGTAAAGTGATCCAACTTCCTCCACAAAAACACTCAAAAGAAAAACTTCCTCAGAAAACTGTGTTTCTTCATGAAAACTTGTTCCTTGGCAGGCATGTGTCAGGACCAAGGAGTTTGGATGCCAAACTGACTTCAGATTTCGGACAGAGTCAACTGCCACACAGCTCTCTCTGGGCACTCTGGGGCCACGTGTAAGGAGCAAAAGTATGTATGTGATTTGTTTCTTCATTATTTGATTTGGAAGAGTGTGTTTTACACACTCTCAAATATGTTTGCTGGATAGGAAAACAGCATAAAAAAACCAAGATGTTTTTCTCTCATTAGGCACACAAATCGGGCCTGATGACTTTAGAACGCAGAGTTACGTGAGAAGCAGGACGTTGTCACAGTCAGCAACGTCAGAATATGGCATGAATCTTAGGTCAGCAAAGCGGAAACGCATAGAAATGGAGGAGGACTTTTCTAACACAGAAAGTGGTCAAGAGCCTGGAGCCTCAGTCACAGGGGCTTCAGTCAAAGAGCCAACACAAATGAGGTGAATTCTATGTTTTTTTCAATTTCTCTTTCCTCTGCTCTAAAAATCTGTTTATTCTCCTCTTTGTTTGTATTGCAGTGACGTGGAGGACCCGTGTGACCACACCGAGACAAAATACATAGTCTTTGAGAGCTGCCTGAGAGAGCTGTTTGAAACCTGCTTACTTTGCAAACATAAGTGTGAAGTGCAGCATCAACGGCATGGGACGTTCATCTCATTCACTCAGACCTGTCCGGTTTGCAACTTCCAAAGACGGTGGCAAAACCAGCCAGTTCGGGAAGACACTCCGGATGGAGACCTTTAGGTTTTCAGCCGCTGTTTATTTCACTGGAGGATGTTTTGAAGAAAAATAAAGAAGGTACACGGCTGAATAATTTTCATTTTTCTCTGTGCATCCAGCGTGTATGGATGTAGTTAAAAAACTGAGCTAAGCTACTCCTTTTCAGGTTTGCAAAACCATGCATCTTCTGGTGCATGGGTGCAGCACATTTGAGAGGTATGCTTGTCAGTTCCTGGAACCTTCCATCTACCACAAGTGGAAAACTGATCTAAAAAACCTTCTCCACCAAGTTCAGCTTTGAGGTAAGGTGCCTGTGGCAGGTGACATGAAATCTGATCCGTTAGGTTAAAAAATGAAAAAACAATCTGCTTTGTGTTACAAAATATTTGTGTCATGGCATCAGATACGTTTGCTATTAAGTGCATTCCTTACATTCAGGACACTCTTGCATCGTTTCCACTAAGCAGTCTAGACCGGACCGGACCGAGCTGGACAGGTATTTTGAGCGTTTCTATTTCAAAGTGGACCCATTAAGCAGGACCGACTGGTACCATTTCTGGTCCCCCGTTGGTTAAAGGTCCACAAAAAAATGGAATGGACCCGTTAGGGCGGAGCTACCGTCGTGACACAATGTAACCCATTGATTGGCGGAAAGGTTTTACGACAACACCAAACATCCAATCATCACTTTTCCCGACTCAAGATTCAAACTGAAAGTTTTGTCCTCTTTTCGTCTGGATTCTTCTTCGCCCCCACAATCTTATTGCAAAGAATAATTATAAATTAATTACAGACTGTATTCCCTCTTATTCGCGAGAATTGGGGACTGGAGACACGACCAATCCACAAATGCGGAGACACCCCCAACCCCCGTTTCCATCTCACCCGACCCCCGCGACCGAAGAATGTCCGTTACGATCCATACCCATGAAAAACATGTCGGATCGTGCTTTGTAAAACATTTATTGAAGAACGTTGGCGTATTGCTCAACATAAGTCAATTCAGAACAATAGACTGCTCTGCTGCGTAGAGCCCCGCTTCATCAATAATGAACGCCTGCTCTGGATTATAATTATCCTCTGTGGTTATCTTTTTAATTTTCCGTCCGTTTCTCAGTCAGCTGATGCAGATTCTCTTTCACTGTAGTTGAACCGTTTTGAAGCACAGCTACGTCATCAGTATAAACCAGGGGTATTCAAATCCAGGCCTCGAGGGCCGGTGTCCTACATGTTTTCCAACCAACCTTCCATTGAAGCTCCTTATTGGCTGCTAATTTCCAGGATCAGGTATGTTTAGCCAATAAGGAGCTTCAATGGAAGGTTGGTTGGAAAACATGTAGGACACCGGCCCTCGAGGCCTGGATTTGAATACCCCTGGTCTAAACCATTGATCTACGTTGCACATGCTACATACTGCTTGCACAGTTTAACTTCCAAACAATACTATTTTGTTTTTTTGCACTGTAAATTGACATTGTCATCCGTTTTGTATAGCCTTATTTATTTAACATCATATATCTCTCTTTTGTAAAGTATATTCGCTAGTCTCTGTTTATAGTCTTCTCCCCCTTTTTTTTAACGAATCATTCATCTGTATAATATGTTCAAAGTACCTCAGTCATTATGTATATCTTGCTCAGTTGTTTTTTTAGTGATCTGTAAATACTTCCCATATACTGTATAATAACCTGTACCATACTTATTTATAATAATATTTATACCCCTTGCTCTTACTGCCTATTGCACTTCTGGTTGGATGCCAAACTGCATTTCGTTGCCTTGTACTCGTACATGTGTAATGACAATAAAGTTGAATCTAATCTAATCTAGTCTAAACCCGCATGTGCTTTGATGGTCCAACACTCAATGGAAACGCTCACTTGAATCTCCAGGACCATTCTGAACCAATCAAGAGGGGACTGGTCTGGTCTGTACCGCTCAGTGAAAACAAGGCACTAAAGGTATCAAAGCTTCGATCTGGACTATATTGAAACAGATCAGCACGCAGCATCCAGAAGACAACACACTTCCTATTGACTTCCTGTTGATGGTTTTCACTTGACCTCAGAGTCTAGTGAAACCTTCTCATAACAGGAAACAAGCTATATCACCTAAGCATGCCACCTCATGACAGCTAAAATCACTGGTTAAAATAGAAAGTGCCAAGTAGCATCTAGATTGAATTCTGGGTATTGTAAGGTAAGTGCTTTTCTGATTAGCTGTAAATTTTGACCATAGTCTGACTCTGTTTGCTGTTTAAAGAAAGTGCCAAAAACTTGCATATCTTTCTTTTTCATTTTTCAGAAGGTGGTTTTCTGTGAAAAACCAGAAAACTGACCGCTTTTGTCATTCTGGAACTCAAAACTCGAGTGTTAGTCACTGTCCTTGGACCGCTGCTTTGACCTCCAGGAAGGCTTTCCACACCTGACTAAAATCAACATTTGTAAAACAATGTTTTGACATCAAGTTGTCTTGTTTCAAAATTTTGTGACTGTATGTTAGATATATACATTTCAAAATAAGAAGCTTGCATATGTTTATTTAGCAAACACTCTTATACAAAGGTACATAAGCTAAGCCCTTAAAGTACCACTCCAGTCATATTTTACTCTATTGTTAAAGTGTTCCCAGTGGACTTTTAATTATGATAATAAGGTTTTTTGCCTGTGTCATTTTTTTAGGACATAGTTTCTGCAGAGCGGATAGAATTCCATAGTATTTCACCACTGAGATTTGGGTGGGACCCCCCCCCCCCTGTTGTGGAGCAGGGAGGTTGTGGCCCACCTATTTTATTATCGACATCACAAATGAGCTCTTTTTCAAGCTGCATTTTTTCATCTGCTCCTGATTTACAGCAGTTTGAATAAATAAATCCTCAGAAAGGTTCATTTTTAAAAGCCCATTTACATCTGAGTGAATCTTTACAAAACAAGACATACAGTAAATGAATCCATCTCACTTTAGCCTTTTATCAGATGTTTTTAGACCAAAGTCATGATTCTGTTGTTCCTCTTACTTTAAAAGATACACAATAAGAATTAATACATTAGTGATCACACAAATAGAGGATTGTTTTATGCTGCAAATGCTTTATTTCCCCTCTTAGTGCAGATACATTATCTCCTCCCAACAAAATAAGTATTACTATTCTGTTGACTATAATAAACTGATGCCTCATTTTCAATCAATAGATGAAATTCTAATAGGTCTGTTTATAGAGGCAGATTATGTCAGGCTGTAAATAGCTGCCCTTACTTACCCACATAGCAGCCAAAGAACAACTATTTTCTTAATTATGTTATATGTACTTATATATATAGTTCACTATTGAGGTGCATTCTTATGTACTACTTCTGTGTCAAACCAGCTTAAATCAATTTTTCCTAAAGGCTACTTATGTGTAGCAAGAATACACACAAACAATGTGCAGAAATAAGTTCTTTAGCCTATTCATTTTTATATTTGTCTTTTTGGAAGACTGAAGTCAATGTTGATTTCTGAATTGAGTAGCATAAATGCTCATGGGTCACTGGACCTGTGGTATTGACCTCAAGTCTGCATTGAGCAATGACACTTAGAGAAAACTGGTAAATCCGTGAAGTCATAAATGATGTAGAGTAGAAGACCAGCAAATGGAGATAGCATTCACATCCTCAAACACCACACGTATACCTCACAAATTGATTAATTGGTTTGAGGAAACTTTACTAAGAGTCCTATTCCGCAACACTGTGTTGTTGGAAAGCAGCTTCTCCTCAGAGCAGAAAAGTTCAGCATGATGATATGTCAGCAGAGTGACATCTGAACCTTCCACTGGAAATCCTGAAAATGTCAATGATTTTTCAAAAATAGAAAACCAACCTGTCAACTGCTTTATGAGAAAGTTTGGACTTGATTGATGATGGGTTTCTCTTTTGCCTTTGCGAAAGTCAAAGTCCATGAATCCAAGAACTTGGAATTGTCAAACCAGCCTGAGGAGGTGCAGCAAAACCAGATTTCTGCCTTTTGTTTCTCTGGTGCTGTTTTTTTTTTCCTACTGAATGGATTCTGTCACTTTTACATCCATGGTCACAGGAAACATTGACCTAAACCACTTATGCTACATTAAATTAAAAAAAATAAATGCATTTGATTAAAATGAACATACTAACATTCTAAACCTCTTTTTATACTGTCATTTTAAAATTAAAAGTGTCCTGTGAATTTTTTTGTTAATTATGAATTTTGTAATAAAAAGCTTCAAACTCTCAATTAAAAAATTCTGATTTAGATTTTTACTGAATGGGAAATTGCTGGCACATTTACAGAGATGTCCAGAAAAAACTGCCAAACTAAAATACAATGCCCACCTACTTTGCAGGAATATGTAGTCAAATAGAACAAGTTTTTATGATTGGTGTTGTCATGCGATTAAGTTTTTGTACAAATAATCGTGACTTGTAATCAATTTTTCTATTTTTTTAAACCTTATAATCGCAGTAAAAAGCCTTGTATTCAGGTATTTTTTTCATTTAAATTTGTGACTTTGTAGTGCATGAAAAACGAAAAATATAATTAATAAAGCAGCTTTATGAAGTTTTTTTTCTTATACTGTATCATCATCATCATCATCATCTTTATTTATAAAGCGCTTTAACACAATTTTAAAATTGAAACAAAGCGCTGAACATTAAAAACTAAA
>NC_050525.1:1282917-1294173 GCF_002922805.2 Oryzias melastigma | reverse complement strand
AGTCAAGAGCTGTACCGCAGATCCCTACCACGTTTTTGAGCCTGGACAGTAGGATGTTATGGTCTATAGTGTCAAAAGCAGCTGACAATAACAGACTTCCACCCTTTACTTTTACACCACCAGGGGGTGGTCCAGGTGCAGGTCCAGTGTGCAGTAATTTAACATATTAAAAAAAAAAAACACTTGTTTGAGCAATCAAAAAATATATATTTATTGACCATCCATCTATCTGTTTCCTTAATTTGCTACATCCCTTTTGGGGTCATGGGGAAAAATTGATCACAAACTTCTTATCAATACCATGTCAACATATGCTAGTTTCTTGTAACCTGTTTTGTGAATTTGTTCATTTTGACGACTGGGATGCAGCAGAAGAGAAAAAGAGGAAGGAGGAATTGAGCGATTTAGACTTTGTTGTAACTGGACAAAAACAGACGGTAAATGTGAACTTTGCCTCTAAAATGATCCTTTGATTAGCTTATTGTGATGTTTGGAATACAGTATATACCTCTATCGTTGTTACTATGACAATGGTCTTACAGCATATCAAATAGTTTATGTTTTGTAAAAAAAAAAAGATTTTATAAAAAGGAAGCTTAAAATACTTATGATTGATTTGATATTTATTTATTTCGTAAGTGACTGTGGTATTAGCGGGACAGTACCCTTTGAGATATACATTATCAGAAATGAACTAATAGTCTGACCCAATCAGACCTTTCCTTTATGATAACGGACATCTTGTCAGGAATTGTCATTACATAAGAGATAGTAGTTTCAGATTGAAAATGGGATTAACGTGATTTAACCAAATGTCTGTGATGAATTAAATCCGATTAACATGATAATTCGACACCCCTATCTCTAATCATCTGTATTAAGGTGACTGGGTTCAGAGTGATGCTCACTGCAGCAGGAGGGAAAGATCTACAGCAGGGGTATTCAAATCCAGGCCTTGAGGGCCGGTGTCCTACATGTTTTCCAACCAACCTTCCATTGAAGCTCCTTATTGGCTAAACATACCTGATCCTGGAAATTAGCAGCCAATAAGGAGCTTCAATGGAAGGTTGGTTGGAAAACATGTAGGACACCGGCCCTTGAGGCCTGGATTTGAATACCCCTGATCTACAGGTTCTTTCCTCCACACAGCGAGGTTGAATCCGCCTGTCTCAGAAGCTGCTCTCCTGGACAGCCAGCACAGGATGAGACTTGAGGTCAAGCAAAGATGGCAGTTCACACTTAAGACTCCTCTGTCTCCATCTCCCTGAGTGACTCCAGGGGACAGGCCGGAACAGAGCTGGACATGTTGATGACTCTATCCAACTTCTTACTCTCCAAGATTCTGCAGCTTCGGGCTGAACAGGTTGCCTGATGTCACCACACAATCAAAGAGGTGTGCTCACCACAAATAAAGTTGAAACTTCTTTGGTAAAATTCTGAAAAGTTAAGGGCAAAATCTGAAGTTTTAAATAAACATTTATAAAGCTGAACATAAGAATTTGATGTTTTTTTAACAGTAAATGTATATATTTTTTTTTATTAATATATTCATAAACATGGAACAGTGAAAGATTCTTTTTTTTTTTTTCAAAAGTTTGATTTGACAGCGGCCCTGACAGTTTTTTTTTTCTTTTAGGTGACTCATAACCACTGGCAGATTTTCAGGACAAACCTTGCAGAGAAATAAACTTTTTTTTTCTGTCAGTGGAGATATCTCTATTGTCACAGTCTATTTTTACAGCATTGGTCTCCTTCCTTTTTCACTTTGACTTTCCGATGTGTTTCATGAAGGTGAAGCCATCCAGCATCCTGTACCCTCATGGTCCTGTGTTCACCTGAGAGTGGAGGTTCTGTTACTGGGTAATTAATTATACACAGAAAGGTTGATGTTAAAGTTCTAGGTTCTGGTATCCCCAGCAGTTGTGTGAAACATCACCCTCTTACCATTCGGTCCTCTGCAGAGTTTAGGATTCTGTATTAAACCCCAGCTTCCACTTAGCTCTGCCTTTTTCCCCATTTATAAAACCTCACATCAATGTGTGCCCTCATTTCTAATTATTGGGAGTTTTTGGAATATTTTGGTCAATGTGTCACCAGTACAAAATTATAAAAGTCATTGAAAGTATACAGTATAGAAGAGTTACTGTTTAAGGAGCCATTAGTGTTATACATCTTTAGTCATACACACATCTTTCAACAGCCTGGCATTTCCATTTTAGGGGAAACTGAACAAAAACAAAGGCTACTTAACATGTATATTCATTAAGGAGGTGGAAAATTCAATGAACTTCATTCGTATCAGTAATGACCTGCAGATGAAAAAAAAAATGTTGTGGTTTATCCTTGTTCACATTTTAAATTAAATCCGATTGTGTTGACCAAATACCTATCCACCCCCATTTATTATTATTGCAGTTTCTCAAAGGACCACTAGAGGAACATTTGAAAAGACAGCTAATCCTTTTGACTACCATGCTAAAAACATCAAACTTTACATCAAAAATCAATATATGTGCAGCCTGGTTTCCAAAACTTCTTTTAGCCTTTATTGCTTCACTTTAAGTCATGACTATTTGTGAACAAAAATTACTTATAGCAGTCTATATTTACCTCTTTTAATCTTCTTTTCAATATTAAAACCCTAAAATGTTGTTGCCAGTGGAACTATTTTGTCTGTATACTGAAAGCTTTTGTAACATATATATTCAAAAGCTCCTGACATTTTACATCACTCCTAACAAGGTGATCTGAAGCACAGAAGTGTGCATTTAAATGTAAGTAATGACTTTGTGTTTTAACTTCACCTTTTTAAAGTTATAAAACCCCTGTTGTTTTGACCAGATACTTCGGATCAGGTCAGGAGGCAATAGAATGTATTTTCTGCCCTTTTTTCCACATTCTAAAACTCATTTTTTCTTTCCACAGATGTTCAAACAACCTGAGTTAAGCCCTTGTAGAGTTTTGGAACAGTTCCTTCTAAAGACGTTCCTTTCAGATCCAACACTCTCAGAGGAAACTGGTTAGATGTGGTGAAGTGCAGCTTTGTAATATGACTTTCTGTTCTCATCTACACTGCCTGCTTGTACTGCTCCTCAACCTGAAGCAAAATCTGATTCACCCAGGGAATACATGTTTAAATTGGTAAGTACCTAATGAAGGACTCTCTCTCTCTTTCTCTCTCTCTCTAGACATATATATATATATATATAAATCAAATTGTTGTTTGTTTTAAACCTACTATTCATTGCAAATGTGTTAAATACATATCAGAAAACAGGTACATTATTTCATTCTAAAAGCATTGATCATATGCCGAAAACAGAAGAATTGAAGTTTTTTTTTTGCTTAACATCAATTTTTAATTTGAGCTACTTTTTCATTTACATGAAAATGAAGTAGGGAAGAAAAGGATCAGTATAACGTGTGTGAGTATAAACCAAATGGTCTTGTGTTTTGAAACGCTGTTGGTTTTTTTCTGTGGAAAGTCCACTAGATGGAGGTAGAATCCTGTTTTTTAAAGAAGCTGCTTCAGGTTCTGTTGCTGGGCTGCCAGAACAGGGTGAGTCACTCTTGTGATGCTGACCTTCATAAGACTTTGTCACGAAGAGAGAAAACAAAACTGACTTCAAGAAAAAGCATAGAGCTCAGACATCAGTTTTTCTTTCTTTTTTTAAGGAAAAAAGAAGATCAAACAGTTTCTTCATGACGCAGTGGTGGAGAACTCCAAGGTCCCTGCTGTCATACTTTTCGATCAGGCGTCTTTACTGAACACATCACGTGTTACATGCACGCTTTTGACCAAAACCCGAAAGAGCAGAAGTTGTTTGGAACAAAAGATATCACCTTGTGTTAACCCTTCTTTATGTGGACCCTGAATGGTTAGATTTCTTTTTTTTTTAAAAACCAAAACAAAAATCTGAGAACAAGTTGTTGCTGAAAAGTGTTACCAGAAGGGAAAAAAACACTAATATGATCCAAAAAAATAACAAATTGTAATGCAATGATTTAAAAAAATAAATAACAGAATTTACAATGTGCTGTAAAATCAGAAATGTTTCAAAGCTGTTTTTCTTTTTTTATCTCAAAAGCTTTTATAAGTTGTTTGGATTTTAAGTTGTATATGGTTTATTTCAAGCAATTAAACAAAACTAAACCAACATAAATATGCATCTTTACACAGATATATCAAACTTAAGAAAATTAGTCATGACTTTGGTTGGAAAATACATATGCATACATCCACATACACTTATACACCTTGTATAGTGCCCACCTGTGGACCGAGTACAGGGGATCTAGCATTAGGAGACTGCGGATCGCTTATAATGATGCCCTAAAAATGTTATTAAAACAGCCACAAACCATTTTTTGTGGTGAAAGCATGAATACTCTCCAAGCTTTGTTGAGACATTTTTGATTTATCATCTTAATGCTTCAGATAAAAAAAAATCATTTTAACTCTTACCAGTGTAAGGTACACTGGTACAAGGTGTTTACCAGTCTACAACTTTGGAGGTTTTGGTATGGCCTCTTCTAAACTTTTATGTTTTTTTAAGTTGGCAACTGTTTTAGTTTTTTTATGTCATTGTTTTTATTAGTTTCTATCTTTGTATTATCATTATATTCTTAAGTCTTTTATTTGTTTTGTGTTTCTTGTGGCAAATGTACTCTAAGTCTGTAATACTAACAAATATATCATAATTCAATTAATCATAAATAGACATTAACTCTTATGCATACTGAACCTATCACATTCATTCATCTTCTTCTCCGCTTTGTCCCCTTCGGAGTCTTGGGGGTGCTAGGACTAAACCGGCTACTGATGGGCGAAGGCAGGGTTCACCCTGGACAGGTTGCCAATTCACACAACGTTTCACACTCACTTTCACTCCTAGTGTCAATGTAGAGTCACCAATTGACCTATGAAGCATGTTTTTGGACGGTGGGAGGAAGCCAGAGTCCCCAGAGCAAACTCCACGCAGAAAGGTCTTAATTTGAGGCAAGAGCACTAACCACTCCACCACTGTGCAGCCCGAACTTATCACATGAGGCGATTAAATATCAAGTTTTTGGAAAGGAATGAATTACAGCAAATGCTTGAAAGGGGTATCACAGAAAGTGAACTTATATAATCCCACCCCTTTTTTATTATTATTATTATTGTTTTTTAAGGGTTTTTTTTAACTACAGATGAACAATTTTACACCTAAAATGTCATTGGTGATGATTAAACACAAAATCTTTAACATACTGTAACTTTTATACCGTTAACATGATAATTCCAGCAGATTTTGAAGGAGAAAAGCAGCTTGATGAGCCACTTTTCTCCTTGATCAGGTTAACAATTTTGAAGTTACAGTAAATGATAAAACTTAAACACTGGTGTTAAAGGGTTAACCCATGGTTTTATGCTTTTGTCTCATTTCTCTGACTATTATTCATTATGTAGATATACTGTCTTACAAATCAAGCCCTAAACCCAAAGACAAAGGGAACCCAGTAACAGGCCCACTATTATTGTTAAAGTACACAGTCAGTCCAGTTCCTCATGCTGTAACATTCACTGCACATTACACTGAACATCAGCCACGTAGTGTATTTGTATCTCGCCCTAAAATCTGTAAAGTTTCATGCACATCTCCTTGTTTTTAAAGTGAAAACCACATGATGTGAAGCAATTAGTCACTAGAAAAAACAAGTTTTCCTGGTTTAATTTGCATGGACGGACTGCTCTGAAGCGGTGCTGTTTTGCCTTTCCCTGCTCTCTGGACCAGTGCCATCACATAACAGATTTAATTCCATCTCCAAAATCCCAAACTCATTAGAATCAAGATCACCAAACCAGCTTACTCCGCTTCTCCATAAACCCTGAATCCAGGCACGTGAGTTTGGGTGTTGTTTGAACGCGTGTGCTTGTATGTGTTCCTCTGCTCATAGCATTTCTTTTTTAAACCTTTCACACTCTCCCTCCATTCTTTGAAAAATTTGTTCTAGGCTTAATGAAGAAAATTGCACTTTTCTATTTTGTTTTTTTTAAGTGTGTAGGCTGTTTTGTAAATCCAATGTACTACTTTAAATTACTGTATTTTCACCTGTTCCACTTACGCCTTCTTTATAAACCTTTCATCCAAACAGATGAAGCTGAGGAATTTTAGGATAGGAGTCATTTGCGCTCCCTTTGCTCATTTCTCTGCCCAACTTTTCACCCTCCTCCCCTCCTCTCTCCCTGTCTCACGTGGATGCAGCATTAGCCGCATGAGGAGGAACGTAAAGGAGGCTCATCACTTCTGTTCTGGGGCATCCGCTCCCGCTTGCGCTGCCCCATTTGTCTTCGTCCTGCCTTCTCCTCTCGTCCATACATCTCTGTTCTTGTTCTTTTTTTTCTTTTTTTAATCCATGTCTTCTTGGTTTTTACCTCCCCATTTAAAGGTACCTCGTGTTTTTCCTTAGAAATGCTTTAATTGAATCTCTTCTTAACTGAACCATAAGAACCCATAGTGGCATTAGTGTAACAGAAAAATATCTTAAATATTTTCTGTGGTCAACTTTTTTTGTTGTCTTTTCCACGTAATTTTATTTTTAAGGAAAAATAGGTCTGGGTCTTTATGGGTTAAAGACTTAATCATATCATTCTGGGAAATCATATTATGTATTACTGTAACTACCCCGAGATATCTAGTTTCTCTTTTCTATTATATCACCGTTGCAGCAGGTTGTGATCCATTTTTTCAGGTTGTAACAAAAATTTGTGGCATTGATTCCCTCCAGTCGTTACAAGGGCTCAAAACATTTAAAAAGACGGTTATCCTCTCCTGATATTTGGACATTTTCTCAAGATTATTTTTCACTGAAAAACACAGTGAAGCTGCTTAAACCTTAGTTGAAAAAACAACCTTTGTCATAAAATGAACAGCAGCAACTCTGGCTCCCGCTCAATCCACAGAGAAGATGTCTGCTGTTATTCAATCCTCTCCTCTTCCTCTCTCCCCCAGTATTAAGTCCTTCACACTGCCAAAAATAGCAGTGGGTTCCCCTTTGGGAATTACAGCTCAGCTTTTTTTGCAAGCCTCTCAATGTCTGCTTGTGCTTGTGAGCGTCTCTCCATTACATGACTTCACAAAAAATCAATTTCAGTCTAAACTTGAAACGTCCGTCTGTGTTGTTTCTTCCTTAAATGCTTTACTGCAACAGTGGGTAAAATCAGGTGTGCTCTGCACCTGGAGACATCTTTGATGTTTGTTGAAAATGAAAACATTTGAGTCACAAACTGTAGATGAAATGTTGTATTTCTGATGAAGCTGCAGTGCGTACTGGTATGTGTGGGGGGTTGTATGATCAACTTGCACGGGACATGAAATAATGCTTGATCAGCAGAAGCAGACAAAAGCCTAGGCAGGAGAAAAACAACCACCGCCACCGCCGCAGCAGCAGAAAGACAAAAATGTTGGGCAGCTCATCCAGGTGCTGGGCTGAGAAATGCAAAAACACAAAGGAATGGGATACTACACAAACACAACTCAGCATAACTCCCACCAAGCTTCGGCGCTTTGTGGTGAGAATGCTTGTGAGCAGATGGTGAAACTGTTAAAGAAACACTTCAAGACGTTTAATAAAACGGTCTCTAATTTAGTCCACCTTCTGTCTACAATTCAAATATGTCAGTTATCACAGATCAACAAGTGCCCCTGACACACACAGACACAATAAAGAAGCACTTCAGCTCACAAGCCCCCACTGTCATCAGCTGTTTCAATATCGGGGAGCATGTGCGACTCCCTCCCTCACAAACTGGAGTTGTTGGAGTGGGCTGTTACATTCGGTCCTTGGCTGCAACACAAGTCACATTCCCACATGACTTTCTCTTCTCTCTCACTGCTGGGGGGGCAACAGTCATGCCTTTTCTGTGTGAACTGTGACTTATTTTGTCTCCTGAGATTTAAAAAACAAACATGCACACATTTGTAATGCATATAAGAAGAACAGTGTTAGATAAACGCCCCAGTAACACATTTAGAATCTGCTTGGTGATAATGGACGCAATGCTTTCTCAAGGTAACTAACATCCATTGTTGCGTTACTAATTTGTTAAGATTTTAACTTTCTTTCTCTCCATCAAATGCAACTTTTAAAAAGTACAATACCTTATATAGTCATTATTCTCTCACATGTTTATCCAAAACAGGCATCTTTAAAAAACGAGTTGTGGGGGTGAATAGAACAGCAAAAAGACAGTTGGAAAGAATTTACACAGAGTCAGCATGGCCGCCAGCTGTTAGACATGAATAGACCATTATGGTGAACAGAGGGCAGCAGATGGCCAGTCAGCACACCAATGCACTTGCACACAGATACAAATTTTTAAAAGGTTTGCAAAGGTCAGTCATATGACTAAGGAAGAAAATAATCTGTTTGGATGATAATCTCTCATTTCTTTCGACTAGGAAATGATTCGTGTATGAGGGGAAAACCCCCAAAAAATGAATTCAAGAATATTTTAGGCTTTGTTGAATATATTTATCATGTGCACAATAGTCTGATCTCTGCCACACTTTGACAGTAGCATGTCACAGACATTTTTTATTTCTCAAAAATCTTCAATTCTTACAACCCAATACTTGGACCACCATAAAAAATGTAACATGAATGTATTTACTTTACTAAAATTGTAAAAATATGAGATAGAAGTTCATAATTTCACAAGAATGTCATAAATGTATTATTTGATATAATAATGTAATTTTACCGGAATAAATTCATTAAAATATGAGAAAAAAATCATAATTTAACAAGGAAAATGCCTTGCTTTTTTAAAATATAGTTGGTTGTGTAAGCCTCCATCAACATTACATGCCGACTAAGAAATATGCCACCAGAAATCCACTTTTGTGAGTCAAGAATCTTCTTCTGAGGAGGTCCAGCATCTTGCAGATTCTTTTCAATATGCTCAGACTTTGAAGACTGTAAATGCTGAATGAAAGACAATGCACTCTACATCTTAAACACAATACTGGTTTCTTTTTGTTGTTGTTTATATTTTCATAGTAAAAAGGCTATTGCTTCATAAATGTAAGACTTTAATCTTTTAAATTCTCAATTTACAATTTATAAAATTATAACTTTATCATCATAAAATAATGACTATTTTACTCATAGTTCTATGAGTTTATTCTTGTAAAATTACAACTTTTTCTCATAATTATACGACTATTCTTGTAAAATATTTTTTTCCTTTTATTGTGGCCCTAATTCTCCTTCTGTGGCTTGTTCTGAAAAAGTACATTTAATTAAAGAGCAAATACTAAAAGAAAAAAAAAGCAGTATTATGTTACATTTTTTTAATCTGCAAATGGAATACAAAATAAACCAATCCAAAGGCGTCACAGGGCCTGTCAACATTATTGAATGTGTTTAAATCTCAAACATGTTCATGTCTAACAAAAACACACGTAAACAGCAACATTAACCTGTCTCACAGAAACACACAGGTCATTTCATGAATACATTTATGATGGCTTCCCACTGACTATGGGAGGGTGTTATGCAACAACCTGCATTCAACAAACAACATTCATGCCAGTCAACAATATTTGTTTTGGATCTGTCCTTTGTTCAAAGCACTACTTTATAAGAGCTAGTTATGGTGTGCAATTTAAGATAGTAGAACGAGGGGATTTCATTTAAATATAAATGAAATAACTCATTTGTCAGATTACTCCTATTTAAGCTGTGTTCTCAGGTAGAATACAACCTAAAAGTTCTATTGACTTCAACTCCATGTTAGGTAAACTGTCACCAACGTAACAGTGGTGATTAGATTGATTATCGTTCTCAATGTTGACATAAATGTTTATGTTATTTTTAATACTGAAAAATTACATAATCTTTTTCTAGCATGTCTTTAAGATTTGCTTTTCTTAAGAACAAGTTTGCAGAAGTGAAAATCGTACAGCTAACCCAAAAGGAAAAATGGGCAGAAAAATTCAAGTCAAAAGTCCGACTGAGAACATTAGCAAAAGTTATAAGGTAATCATTATCTCAGGAGCTCGGGGTTAGCTCATGCACATGAGTCACATCCGCTGCAGAAATTAATCATGTGCTTGAGACATTTATCTGAGTTTGAAGAGAAATAAAAATCCTTCCACAGCATGTGTCGATAAAGTTAGATGATACACTGCTAAAAAAATTAAGGGACCACATAAACTCAATATTACACCGAGTCAATCTCATTTCTGTGAAGTCAAACTGTCCAATTAGGAATCAACACTGTCAATCAATTTCACCAGTTTTTGTGCAAGTGCAATGGACAACAGGTGGTAATAACAGGCCTTCACCACGACACCTCCAATACTTCTACAAGTGGTGACCACAGACAACTTCTCTGTCCTTATGTTTTCCGGCGAATGTTTTGGTGACTTTTGAATGCCAACAGTGTTGTCACTCCAGCGGTATGGAGACAGCGTCTACAACCCCCACAGGATGGCACATCAATTAGAGCTGTGGCAAGAAGGTTTGCTGTATCTTTCAGGGTAGTGTCCAGACCATGGAAGTGCTACCGAGAGACAGGTACATGAGGAAGCAACCCTGCATCAGGACGTCCTTTGCACAAGGAGCCAGACATGATTTTGACTAGTAGTTTACTGAGACAATCTGACGGAAACAGTATGAATGGAGGCTGATATAAAGGGCATCTCCCAGGTGTGTCTGATATCTGTAATAACCTCAACTATAACCAGCTGATGAGGATGATAGTATCACATCAACAAGCTAAATATGATGTCTGTTGCATTTTTTTTTCTTGGTGTGCTCCTAATTCGCCATGATTTGAAGAAAGAAATTCTCCAAAACCCGGTTTAAATCCTTATTTTCTATATGTCCTCTATCATGAGAAAAATGCCACAAAAACAGGGTAAAAAAAAAAACACTAAAAGCGAGATCTTCATGGAAGGGGGCCTTTAAACAATATCTTAATATTTAGTTGTCTTAAGAAATGTTCCAGCGACTCTGCCTGCTTTTTGTTGTGTTGCATTTATCAATACATCTCTACTGTTTTATGACATGTTCCAGTGGTTATGGAATTTTTAGTTTTGTCCTCCAACAGTTGCAGTTGTTAACGTACCCCCTTACTCACATCACAAATGCTATTTTTAGGAGGTTTGGGGATTGACTGCTTCCTGTTTCTCATTTCTGTGGGAACCAAACGTACCTGTCTTGCCTGTAACAGAGGCGCCAGTATTTTTTTTTTTTTTTTTTTTTTTT
>NC_050525.1:1260440-1282893 GCF_002922805.2 Oryzias melastigma | reverse complement strand
ATGTTTAGCTTACTGGGATGTGTTTCTGCTGGATGTTTCCTCCAATTCTTCAGTTTACAAGGAGTTTCAACTCTTTCCTTTTCACTGTTTCCGTTCGCTGGCTCAGGGATCACAGCAATGTGGGATTCAGTGTGTAGTCCAGGTACTATAACGCATACGGGTGGGCAGAGTGGGAACCACATCTTTGATCCTTTGAGGTGGACCGCTGTAATTTTTTGAGTTCACATTTCACATTTTGCTTGAATTAAAGGTTCAAACATGCTGTTATGTCCTGCTGCTGCTGTCTGGCCTCCTTTTCCATCCAGTTCCCTTTGGCTCACCTGGCAGGTGTGGCCAATGTGCCTTGATTGGCAGCTGGTGTATATTTAAGACAGAGGCACCCACACCAAGCCAGGCAAGGAGCAGAGCAGCAGGCTGGGTGTTAGTTTGGGTTGGTTTTTGTCCTCGGCAGTCTTAGATTGCTGGGTTTTGTTGTGTTAGTTTGGGTTTGGACCTTGGTAGTTCTGATTTGCGGGCTTTGTTTAATTTGTTTTGATTAGGTAGTTTTGTTAGGCAGCCATTAGCAGGGAGCTGCTGACTCCGACGGTCGTCATGGCTGGATCAGCAGTCTCCCTGATTTGTTTTTCTTTTGGCCAAGGTTCCAACTCCGTTATGGTTTGCTTTCTTTCTAACCAAACCACTAATTATTTATTTGCTTCATTTCAGGACACAGGTTTTCATTTATTTTAAATAAACTGTTCTATTTATACATTTTTGTTGTCCCGTTAAATGTTATTGTCTCCACTGATAGCTATCCCCTAGACTCCGGGCCGGTTTGCCCATTGGGGACGTAGCACATGCGCAGTCCCACAGTCCTCAAACTCTTTCTTGGATTTTATTTCCAGAGGCTTCGTAAGGTCCGGTGGTCTTAAGTGCTTTTGCAAAGATTCTGGAGTTCAGAATCCACGTGCTGTGGATCTGTTTCCTCAATCGTAGGAGCCTCACGTGCTTCGCCAGATCAACGTTAAATTTAAGAAGATGTTCATTAAGAAAGACAGCAGACCCCTTCAGGTGTTTGCGTTGTTTCATCAGAGCTATCTTGTGTTTCGATTCACAAACCTGATCAGGACCGCTGGTTTATCCGTATTCTTTCTCCGAGGAAGCGGATGACAGACCTCAACAGTATTTAGGTCCAAGGAAATCCCTTTAGACGCAAAAAATACTCCAACTTGATTCTCCACGGTCATGTTAGCATCCGTCACAGCTCCGTGCTAACGTTGGTAGCACCAGGCCGCGCCTGGGGTTGTAGTTGAAGTCCCGTGAGAATCACATTATTCATCCATGCTTGTTGATCCATGTCATGCATTCTTCTATCCAGGAGATCTTGTTGATTATCTCGTTGTTCGTTACTTGCCTTTTCTTGACTGAAATCTTCCACGAGTTGTACCAGCGGTGTTACTTTAGCTTGAAGTTCCAGAAGGGCTGATAGTTCTGATTCAGAGAGAACTGCTGGGGTTATCTTAGCCTGTATGTCGTCTAATGCTGTTTTGAGCTCTGCCAAATCGGCTTCAAAATTTTTTCTTCGGTGGCATGTTCAACTCTCCTCGTTGCGGTAGTTGTTGCAGCAGATCGGTGATTAAAGTCGCTTGTGGGCAACTTTAAAAGACTTTAAAAGCAGAAGAGTTGAGGAGACCTGGAGACACGCGTCTGCTCGTTGTGACCCGGAACCGGAAACCCCAAATATTTATATTCTGGTGGAATATAAAACCACCGGTGGAAAATTTTCCGGTTCCGGAAATAATAAATGTCAAGGTCCCTCATAGGAAATGCCTTATCGCGAAATCAGGCCAGAGGCTTCGCCCTCACTTCCTGATATGTCTACCAGCTTATTAAACGATTGCAACCTTTCAACAGCGATTAGGCCGAGCCAGTCTGAGTCACATTTTTAAAGGAATTACTGTCGCCAATCAAGAGTGAGCTTGTTCCGGCATGCTCGAACTACCACTGAAAGTTGCTCAGGAGAAGCTGTCAATCAAACATTCGATATGGAGCCAGTGGGCACCACATGAGTTTGGTCAGTTTATAGCTTGACTTACTTACAATAAAGACAAAATTTCTCTAAAAAAAAATAGAATTAGAAAGAAGAAAAAAAGTTTAGAAGAATGCATTAGAGCATGAAGGATTATTCTGACAAATAAAATGACTGAGAATTATGTGTTTCTTAATGGAAGTCTAAGCCACTTTGCCCTTCTTGCAACCTGCAGGTTTTTCCTACTTGGAACAAAAGAAGGGAGTGGTTGCTCAGTCCAGTTCCTACTTTTACAGTCAGTGATTGTAATCCACTGGTCACATAGCAGTCATGATTAAGCCACTCTGACCTTGTTGGATTCATCTGGGCTGAACTGTATTAGGATGATCAGGATGTTTGGAATAACTTGGTTTTAATAATGGCTGGACTTAATCTTTATTTTTGTGCATCACCTTGAGTCAACCTCATGTGTGAATTGGCACTGTGTAAATAAACTAAGTTAAAATGAACAGAATCTGGTTTTCTGTAGTTGATGTACTCCTGGTTTCCTCTCAGTCAGAATTACTTCGTCTTGATCTGTGAGTATCTGGGCATGACGAAAAAGTATCTCACTATTTTTGTTCTGAGCACCTTCAGAAAAAGTTTTGAGAACACTGGTGCACTGGTGAAGCTCTTGTCTGTTTTTTTTAGCCTCACTCTATGTACTTAGTTGTTGGAAGCGATGATTGTAAATCCTGCTGTGTACTGTTCGAACTTTTTGCCTCAACTATGTAGAGAATGTCCATTTGAGGCATGGTGTGCACCTGGAAAGCTCAGACCTTTTTCCCAAACGTCTACAGGTTTCTGGGCCAAGTGTGCTGAGGCCCCAGGCTTATCAGGATAAATAACATTTCTAGTTGAAACAGACTTACCACAGGACCCTTTATGAGAAACTTCTAAAACTTAAGAATTGTTAAAATCCTAATTGTAATCTGACACTCGTCTCTTATTTCAACTGTTAAACTAAAACCCTTTTCACTGAACTCCCTGTTTAGCTTAGTTCTTTGAGTATCCAGCTCATAACCTCCGCATCTGAGACAGTTTGTCACTGCATTAAATTAGTTTTATTTCTTAAAGCACCAAACAAAGCATCACACTCAGAAAAATAAAAAATATACATAGATCCATAAAGTAAATTATCTTTACTCCAGTACCAAAGACTAGTAAACAAATTCCCTGCAGCCTCAGGGAAATGAAAATGAAAAAGTAGCACAACATAAGCATGACAGAAAATGAAACTGAACTATTAACTAAGTGAACGTTTGCCCTTAGGAAGAAACAGCTCTGGAACAAGTTAGTACACCCACATTAATTCTTTGCTGTCACTTAGTCCTACGCCGACACAGCAGCAACAAGAACATCAGGGAGCACGGTATCAATAATGTGCAAAGTTATGACATTTAGCTCTTGAGCTCAAGAGTACAGAAGACACAAAATGGGCTTTATGGGAACACTTTGTGACTTCACACAAGCTTGTTTAGGTCTCCACTGTCAAACATTAAACCAGGAGTCCTGTGAAGAGGAATACCAATGAACTGAAATAGTAAACACATATCAGTATTTAAGCTAAACAGGGTCATTAAGATGGAAAAAATGTCCCTCTAAGATAGGTCACAAACATGTCTCTGCAGGGCTAACAGCAATGCTCTCATACACCAACTGCAAGGATCTGGGTCACTTCTATGGGAAGAGGCATTCATCACTTGCTCATGGGAAATCATTATTCACTGAGAGCTACTGCTCACACCAGTGATGTAAACACAGGAACACTGCACACAAATGTAGAACAAACACTGCTGACAGCATTTGGTTTATTCTATAAAAGTAAAATTAAAACCTTAAATCATCAAAATCCGATGTTGAACATTTTATGTAGACTCCAGTTTACTTTGTGTCCTATTAATACAAACCTTACTTTGTGTCCTATTAATATGCTTTAACTTATTGAGAAAAACTAAAAAATATATCAACCACTGTTTTTTGTTTTTTTTAAGTTTCTGGTTTGTAAATACAGAAGTCACACACAGTTTGTTTCCGTTAAGCCTCGTTTCCACAGAGCAGTCCGTTAGAGAAGGAGTAGTGGGATGGACCAGTTAATTCTGGAGAGCGTTTCCACTCAGTTAAGCCTTGCTTCCACTGAGTGGTTTGTTTTCAAGGCGCATGTGGTGTCATTCCATCACTGTCGTCCGACAACTAGAAAAGCAACAACAATGGAGGTCTTCCAGCAGCTCAACTTTCTCTTTTTGTACATATAGTGTATAACAGGAATTTCATGTTGTTTGAAAGAAGATTGCAGGCGGCCAAGAAGCATACCGCCGTAAAGAGCGAAACAGAAATGCTAGCTTAGCGCTATTCTGGTGCTTTTATGAGGTCGTCATCCCTTTCTGCATGTCAACGGGTGTCTACAACCACTCCGCTCGAACCACCCTGTTCTATTTGTCTATGGACCTACAATGAAAGGGCCCCCTCAAGTGGAAAGGTACACCCCTTGAGGACTGACTTTGGACACCCCTTCTTTAGATTATGAAAACTAACCTTGCTAAATCAAACTGTCATTTGTATGTTTCTTTTTTTATTATTATTAGTAGTAGTAGTTTTTCCCAATCAGATCTAACCAAAATAATTAATAGATAAAAGTAAGAGGTCTTTGAGGATCATAATTTATCTTTGTAAAAAGTTGAAACTAATAATGTGGGGCCCCATTATTCATCTCAGAAATATTAACATCGAGCTTTATTTGGCTTTGTTGTAATAGTAACCAAAAACTTTGGAAATCCGCTATTTTCAAGATTTTCCTACCCTCTTTTAACCTAATGTTTGATTTGATTGTATTTTTCTTTAACCTTTTAACACCTGAGGCGTTGCCGGTGACACTTACACACAAAATCTTTAATAAACTGTAAGTTTTCGACCAAGCCATTTTTCTCCTTTAGAATCTGCTGGAATTACGTTGATCTGTTAGCAATAAAAAAATGAAGTAAATCAAAGAACACTTATAAAATATTGTTTTTGTTGTTTTTCTTCATTTGGATAATATAATATGAAAATCCATGACTTAATAAATAAATATGAGGTAGACATGCACTGTTCACGTGCTCTTTTAAATCGTTTTTTACCTAATAAAAAAACTGATGCTGAAGCCTCTCAGTCCATATGATGTAAAACAGGCTTTCTACAGCAATCCTTTTGCTTTCTCAGCAGATCTTCTCTTCCCCGTACAGATTTCTAGCATCTTCCGCGCGGGTTTTTGCACTCAGACAAGCTGTGACATCATTCCCCTTTCACCCAGTTCTCTGAGGGCTGCAGCGCGAGGTAACTCGCGGTCAAACCCTGACGCGTTCAAAGACTCCCGTTATTCCAACAACTGAGGCATCATGAAAGAAAAAGATGTTTTTAACTGTCGTCTTCTTTGACGTATTGTTACCTTTCACCGTTTTATTTATCATTCGGGGTTGCTCTAACTAAAAGCATTACTCTCCTGTGTTGGTTAATGCATTAAAATAAAATATTTTTGACTACACCTGAAAGCCTCAGCAGTGTCGACGTTGCAAACTAGAGCTTGGATTGTAAATGTTAACATGATGCCTTTTTTGTATTCTAGAGCGTCTTCTTTCGATATCTCGATATTTTAGGGTTGTTGTTTTTAGACATTCAGTCGATTCCATAAATTAATGTGTGTTTGCATTATCGACTAGTAGACTATTAATCAGCCAAAGGGGAAACTGACATGGCTCAAGAGACTGACAAGGTTTCAAAGCAGATGTGCCCCGAGGACAAGCACTCCAGTGTTCAGATGTAGGTCTAACACACTTGTGCTGTTAAATATAGGTAGTGTAATCTCTGCACAGCCTCCCCCTCCCGCCATGCTTTCCTCCTTCACGCCGAGGTTACTATCGGACAAAGCTTCTCCTTCTCAGTGCAGGGTTACTCCAGGGCAAAAACCATCCACGCTCCTGCTCGTCCCCCCCTTCATTATTCCTGCTGATCCACATCCACATTGTTCAACTGGTTCAGTTGAACAAAATGCCATGAAACTGTGCTGCTCTTTCATAAAAGTTAAAATTAGACAGTCGATGTTCCTCTTCAGAAAGAGCTCTGCATACATTTCTAGCAATAACAAAAACATGTTGCAGCTTGATTATCCCAATAAAGCAACAATTTGTTTATTTTCATTTGCATGATCTCAAAAGTCAAACCACTGTTTTTTTTAATGTCTCTGCAGCAGCAGTGGCTGAGCAGAGGAAGACACATATTAGATTTCAGTGGCAGGGTTTTATCTAAGTTTCCCTTTTGCCAGTGGGAACAACTTCCCCTTTACTAACTCTGCTTACGTTTATGCAACTCTGTCTCAAGATCTCTTTACACGATATGCAGTTCAAACGATTCCATCCAAACCAAACTCTCCCTCTCAGCATCTGCATGCTCATCAACAGGGCTGTAAGAGTTCATTGATGGAGACCAAATGTTTTTTTCTCTTTTTTCTTTCAGATCACACTCTCTTATCCAATATATATAAATATATATATATAAAACTAAATGTTTTACACAATATCTATTGTTTGGTGTTCTGTTCTTTTAAGAGTACAACATCCATTCTACACAACACACATTGAAAAGTGGAGGATCTGAAAGAGATGAAGAGAAGAGAAAAATCTTATTGTTATTCTATCACTTCATAAAAATCCAATAGAAAGTTAAATCTTAAATGCCCTTCCCAATATTCCCTCAGTGGAGGATGAGTGATGTGCCAAAACCACTTCTCAGACAATTTTCAAGATAAATGTTTGACAATTGATAAATGTTTGTACAACTTTGTTGAACATTTCAATGTTTTACACAAATACCAGGAAAAACACATTTGCTCCAAAGTGGTACGAGTAACTTGATGACTTCCTCTATCCTCGTTTGAAGGGAAGACAGAATGTATGTCAACACTACAGACCTTTATCTCTAACTTTAAATATGCATAGTAAGGTTTTCTGATTTATTATGTCTTCTAAGTCTCACTCCAATCATCTTTTGATAAAAGTGTTTCCAATTGTTTTTAAATTATAAATAGTTTTTTGGCAAAATAAACTGTTTCTAGGACAGGGGTCAGCAACCTTAAAAAGTAAAAGAGCATTTTCATTTACTACTGATCAAAACCTAAAAAACCCCATAGTCTTACTTTAGCCTTCAAGGAATTTGGATTGTCATTCATGATCTTCTTTTTTTAATAATAGATATGAATTTTGTCTATTTTTGGCACAAACAAAAGCAGATCTATAAAAAGAACCCAGCATCTCTAAAATGTTTTATATATATATATATATATATATATATTACTTATTTTCAAAATAAAAGATACACTGTGCCAAACAGGATCATCTCAGTGCAGCTCTGGACATGTATTAACCACTGTTTTGCAGCACAAGATAACATGTGCTTTTAACTCATAAAAGATCAAAATTTTTACCAAAATTTTGCTTTGCATAAAAAATCTGTTCATTCTGGAGGTAGAGTTGATCAAACAAGATGTCTTCAGGTCAACAGGATGTAAAAACCTACATAGTTTATCATCTATGCGAACATCAGACATCAATTTATAAATTTAACTAATCAAAATTAAATAAATGGTAATTAAGTAATACTTACTTTAAAAAAATACTATTTTATTTTTATTTTATTTATGTATTTTTTGTTCTTTTCCCCTCTTTGTCCTCAGCAGTCTTACATTGCTGGGATTTGTTGTTTTAGTTTGGGGTTGGACCTTAGTAGTCTTAATTTGTGGGCTTTGTTTATTTGTTTTATTTAGGTAGTTTTGGTTAGACAGCCATTATCAGGGAGCTGCTGCCTCAGACAGTCGACATGGCTGGGTCAGCAGTCTCCATGAATTATTTTATGTTTGGCCAAGAAGCCACCATGGAGAGATAAAAGAGACACGTGGATCTGGAGCTGCAGGTTGCAGAACCCTGTCCTAGGACATAGTTTCTGCAGAGCGGCAGGAGTTGAAAAGAATTTCACCTGTGAGTGAGTAGGACTGTTGATGTGGAGTAAGCCTTCCCAGAATTCCTTTGTTCACACACTCTCCCGTTAGCTTACAGCCTCTCATAATCCCAATAATATTAGTGGTTCAACAAAAATGGCTTTGTCTGCAAGTGAATGCATTGGAACAGAATGGAGCAGGAAGCTTGTGACCTGCCAAATGCAGTTTGTACTTAACAACTGCAAGCTTTTTCCAGTAGTATTTCTTTATCTGCAAGCAAGCAAGTTTATTTATAAAGCACAATTCCTACCCAAGGCAATTCAAAGGGCTGTACAAAAACATTTAAAAATTACAAAAAGGAAATAAAAGTATATTGATAAAACACAAGTAAAACCATAAAAGTCAACAAGATTAAAATTCAGAAATTTAAAATATTAAAACCATACACATAAAATAGTTCCCATTTTAAAACCCATTACTAAATAAAAAAGTTTTCATCTTAGATTTGAACATTTTCAGACTTGTGGCCTGTCTCACATTTTCAGGGAGATTGTTCCAAACCTTTGAAGAGAAGTGCTGAAAGGCTCCCTCACCATGTTTAGTTTTAATTTTTGGAACCTGAAGAAGAGCTCTGCCTGAGCTTCGTAGATTTCGGGATGGGTTATAAGAAATGAGCATATCAGTAATGTACTTGGGTGCTAGGCCGTGGAGAGACTTATAAACAATCAGAGCTGCTTTAAACTTGATTCTCTGAGCGACAGGAAGCCAGTGTAAATGCCTCAGAACTGGACTAATGTGGTCATATTTCCTGGTTTTTGTCAGAACTCGAGCTGCAGCATTTTGAATAAGTTGCAGTTTTTTGATCCCTCATTTAGAGAGTCCAGTGAGGAGGCATGGATTAGTTTTTCCAAGTCAGGTTTGGACACAATATTTTTCATTTTGGTGATGTTCCTCAGATGATAAAAGTTTACTAATGTGATAGTGAGGAAATGTGACTGTTAAAATTAAAGTCAGTGTTTAATATAATTCCTAGGTTTCTAATCTGACTTTTTGGTTTAAAAGAGAGGGATTCCAGATGACAGATGACACGTGTCCTTTTATTTTGTAGACCAAAGACAATTATTTCAGTTTTATCTGAGTTTAGATGGAGGAAATTATCTTGCATCCACATATTAATTTGTTCAATGCAGCGGCACAGTGAATGTATAGGGCCTTGTTCACCTGCTGACAATGAGACATAAATCTGAGTGTCATCTGCATAATTATGGTAGGACTCATTATTTCTAGATATTAGGTGACCCAGAGGGAGCATATATAGATTAAATAACAAAGGTCAAATGATCTACTCCTTTTTCACCACAATTTGTATAAAGAAATACTCAGACGCACAGTTTAAATCTTAATTTTCTTTATATGTGTCCTCCAGCATGAGAAAATGCTACAGGAACATCCTGTATTAAAAACGCCAAAAACACAATTTTCATTGGAGTTGGTCTTTAAGTTTTAATATGGACGACTAAATCAAAAAATCATTTGTATGTTCTCTAAATCCAGCTTAATGCATTTTCAAATTTGACAAGTTTCTATAGTAAACACTGCAACATAATATTGGTTTTATGCATTTTACCCTACACTTCTGTTCAAAAACTAAAATAAGGCAGTATAATTAAGCAACATAATGTTCTTTTTGTGTAACTGGGTAGAAAAGTGCATGTGAAGCAATGTGCCAAAATGTGGAACCACACCGAATACAGGAAGGGGCTGAAATGACTTTCTGTAAACAAGTGTCAGCATTTCATCAGGAAATTTGCTGGACCTGTTGCAGGAATGACGGATGTGGAGAGTCCAGACATACAGTTTGATCTTTGGTTGAAGTCGAAGTCAAAGTGTGTCTCAGAAAGCCTTCTCTCATTTCAGACACCGATTTATGTACTGCTGGACTGGATTAAGAAGTTAGTAAAAATAAAAGGAGAACTTTAACCAAAGAAAACTTAAATAACCAAAGACTATAAATATACACTTCACTTTATATTTTAGTTGGATTGCAAAAAAAGTTTTTGAAAAAGACCAACAACATGGAAAGATTTTGTCTTCTGAAAAGAATCACTGGAGTCTTTGCCCTGGAAAGAATCAGTCATAGAAACTATCATCAAAAATAGATGCTATAAGAAAAGGAAAATACATTTGAAAGTAATAAATTCTCCTTATCTTTATGTTTATGCTGTCAGAATTTCTCAGCCAAACACAATTTCTTCATGAGCTCAAGCAAACTTCCTCACATTGACCTAAAGGGTCTCAATTTAAAATCATCTTTATTCTTCTAAGGGTCATTATTAAAAAGCTCAAAATGTTGCAGGTAAAACAAATAACTAAAGTTCTTTTATGGGATCTGTGGTGCAAATTCTTGAATTTTATGAAATTATCTTAAAACTACAATACTGACAAGCAACACAGTCTTGTTTATCATTCTATAATAAATAGTTATAAATGGAGACATTTTATTCCTTAAAATTGTATCCAATGGATGGATGGATGGATGTTTTTAAGAACTAGTATTTACATGGACCAACACTTTATTTTGAACTATTTATCAAATGATAATTCTGAAATGAATGTTTTAGGAATATGGAGGAAAATAGTTTTCTGATTTTTACATTTGATTTGATTTTAAACGTTTTCTACATTCCAAGCAGCAGTAGGAGACTAATGCACACGTGTGTGGGATTTGCAGACTTCAGCTACGATTGCTCTGAAACATCCTTGTCTGAGTCAATGTTAACCTCATCCTGTTTGAAGATCAGACCCACAACCTGAAGTCTGATAAACTTAGCAACTATGGTTGGAAGATGCCAATTTAGACACCTTAGTAATGTGATGGATCCCGAACCACCACCATCTGTCCTTCCAAAAATGACTCAACAGAACTTTAATGTACATACAGATGTTGTGTCTGTGTCAAGTTTTTCATAACTTCTATGAGAATTCTGTCCTTGCACATCAAACACCAGAACTACCATTTTAGTTTCCAAATTGTAATGTTTTAGGATTCCCATATGCCCACCTGCGAAGACCTGCAGGTACCTCAGCAAGACACAAAACATCTCCCTTTAAATTGTCACCACAAACACACACACAAATATGATTAGTAGTTAGTTTACGATTCTTCTGAATGATCATTAGCTTCTTTTGATCTAACTAACATTTATATTTCTAAAATTCATCAGAAACGACAGTTGACCTGTCTCACCAGTCTCAATCATTTGTTGGACTTCAAAGAAAACAGAAACTGTTTTTGTCTTTCTGAATACCTTTGCTTTTCTAAAGCAATACAAGACTAAAAGGCTGTTGTCTCTAAGAGTTTTACTGTCTTTGGATGTTCAGAACGCACATTCTGCAGGACTAAACAAAAAACACTCGCTGCAATTAATTAAAAGAAGTGGATTTGCTGAAAAACAAATGATGGCCTTTATAATAATTTGTTGAACAAACATGTCAGTGAATGCAAACATCTGTGGAAAGTATTGCCTTTGGCAACAGCCTTTTAGAGTTAAGAAACTGCAGCAGTCATTTGTGGATTAACTCTTGTGCAGAACATTTTTGTTAGCCTCAGATGCATCTAGATTTCTCATTACTGTTTGCAAAGAATCTCCCAAAAAATCAGTCTCAGACTTTTACCGATGTTTTTGCCCAAACCAAAGCATGGGGTGATATTTTCCCAGGTTTTAACAGTCCTCTTAGTTGTTGCTTTCTTAGTGTTGTTAAAATATTTTATAAAACTTAAACCTGTTTTCCAATTTGATCACTCATTATTTTTGTTGTTGTTTTCCTTAAAGGTCTCTTGTGCACTTCAAGTGCAAAATGTATCATATAAGTTTTTGTTATGAACATGTCTTCAGAAATTAAATAAATGTATTCATCATGGTTGGAGCAGGAAAAAGAAAACATAAAAAAGTGGGTTGCTCTATTTGAACTTTTTGGCTGAATCCTTGCTCATATTGTAATTTGAATGTAACCAACCGTTTCTTATTTGAACAGTGTTTGACATTACAGTGAGTTCTGGGTTTTCTTCCAGTGTCTGGTGCATAAAAGGGATACAAATTGAATTAAATTTGGCATGACAGAAGTCAGAGCATCTGATGTGTGATTTGAGACCATTGGTGAAAATGTCTGCCAGTAAACCATAAAAAAAAACCCTGACCCGCTCACGGTTAGGTGTGTAAGACATGATCAGCTCAACACTGGTTCTGACAATCCCACCTGTTTCTTAAACAGCACATAGAGCTTCACTCAGTGTGAAGTACTGTTTGTGCCACTCAGCCTGCATACCGAGCATTTCATCCTAACCTGATTTCTTGTTCACTTGACCTTTCAATCCTGCTTGTTTGCTGCCTCCCCCGACCCTTGCCACTCTGGTTGCTCACTGATGCTCTTGTGCTCAGTTTTGACCTCTGCCTGCCTGACTCACATTTAGCTTTTTGGACTTTTAGCCGTGCTGGACTCCTATCTTCCTGTCTGAGCTAATAAACTAGGAACTTGGAACCCATTTGTGAGTTATTTCTAATGAGCTATTGCCGCTGTGTAGACAATATGTCTTAAGAAACGACAAAATACCTGTTTGATTTTGGATAGTAATTCATAAACATAATCAAAAGATCACTGGGAATGATTTTTAAATAGAAAAAAATATGGTTGGAGTGGAACTTTAAACCAATTCATTTTGCTACTGAGATTAAAAAAATGATATGTGGCAAGACAAAAACAGTTGAAATTATATATATAATTATAAAAAAGATAATTAATCCATCCAAGCATAACACTGGGTTCAGTTTAACACAACTTCACTCAAAAATATGAATGTTTTCTAACTGAGTGAATTGGGGTTGGTCATGCATCAAACTCCACTTTTGGGGTTTCTTCAGGTGAGTACATCTCCACACCAAAAACATAGGTTATCATTACATACCATTACATATTTTGAGTCAAATGGGAACACAAAAATAGTTTTCAAACAAAGTTGAACTGATGCTACTTTTTCCTTTTAATGTTAAAATAAAATGTAGAGTGAAGAAGATCTGAATATTCGTCAAGTATTGGGCATGTAGGGTAGGCACTGTTTCTAAGGTCCAGTTTTTAATGTCTGCTGGAAACTGTTGATTAAATGAGTACTTTGTTTCTGTTATACATTTACTTCGTGCTGATAAACCACACACTCAGTATGTTCTTCTTATCCAATTTTACATTTCCATATTTCAGTTACGACCCCCGATTTAGGAGTCCAGAATGTTTAAACTTCTAGTTGGTTTTGATCTTACCATCACATCAGACCTATAAGTACATGAGCCGGCCCCTGCTGCGCCAGCCATAGCAGACGCTTCTTCTCCACTTGGTGGTAATAATATCTCCTGACAACTGGCTACTCACATTCTTAATACAAAAGTTCTGTTCTAGATGCCATCAAGAGATTCATGTCTAATTTGTATACACTTTTTCTATTCTGCTCCATGAATAAAGCTGTCTTTTAAACTGTCTTTCATTTCCATCTTTTGACCTAGAGTCAACCTTTAAAAATATTTCAATGCTTAAATAAATCTCCCTCAAATGAGTCCTTTATTCTTGCAGAATCAAGGTATAAAATACTTTTGGTGTACTACTCTATAAGGTACCTGGACAAGATGCTGTTAAAGTTGAAGATCACAGAAGCAAATTTTACAGTGAGACATTCTTTTCTTGGCTAAATATTTGCAACAGTCTAAAATCTTGTTGACTCAGATGGTATTTTTTGTTGTGTTTTTCCCTTTTCTTTATTCTTTAGAGTTAATTTGTTTTATTAAGTTTTATATTTAGTCATTTAGAATGTTCTTTTTTTCTCTTTTAGATCAAGCACATTTCTAGAATAAGCACATTGCTGTTCACCTCAACCTTGTAAAAAGGAATGAAAGTTTAAAGAATGTGTTTTAAAAAAAATATTCAAATTTTAACTAAATCTGTTTCTGTATTATCTAAATAAAGAGTGATCAAATCAAACACTTTGGCCCAAAAACTGTCCCATTCGTTTCTTAGATTTCCACCAGCTAGCGGTAAATCATTCTCTGTGCTGGTGTGTGAATTCTTTGGAGTATGTTCACTGTGTGCAAAAGTACCAAGAAATTCATCGCTCATCTTGCTTTTCTGACAGTGTTAATGTGTCATCATGTGAGTCATAAACTTTGACTGATATGGTTTTAAAGTAGAATAAAAGGAGGAAGCATCATTGCAGGTTCTGTGATGGATTAACTGACTAATTCTTCTGATGACTCCGCAGTATTAATTTGATCTCCTGCTGTGAGACCTTACTGTACTTTATGTTGACTGACTGAAAGGACAATTGTCAGTGACCCACACTAATCCATACATCAGTTAAACTTATCAGTCGGCATGAAACGTGGCTTAATGTAAACTTAATGTTTTAGACAGTAAACTGCGGTGACAAAAACTCAGTTCATTCCATTGAAACATATTTTTTATAAAGATAATTTGTTGGTAAATACAGTCATCGCTTGTTTTGTTAAAGATATTTAAGAAAATCAAAAATGTTTGTATGTTTGGTAAAGCATACATCAAAAAGAACATTTAGGGTTTTAAGAAGGAAAACTCCAGCCACTTTGATGTTTTGTGTTTAAACCAGTCAAGAGAGTTAAACAGGGCCCATTAAAAGGACCATAGCATGCTTTTCTTTAGTCTTTCAGAGTAAACTATATCCATATATATGATCATATATTACCTTTGGAACACTAAAAAACAAATTATTTGTGAAATATTAGTTATTTTTGTTGACTTTTTTGGTACCTGGAGGTAAAATGACTCGATCTCTGAGGCTCCGCCTCTCACTCCTTGAGGCTGCCACCTATTTCTTAGCGTCATCCTATAGACATCCTTGTCAGCGTGTCACCAACAAAAAAAACATCAATTTAAAAAAAATATTGATGTACACACTGTGCAGCCTGGGTAAAAAGTGGCCCAGAAAGAATGGTGATGGCTAATGGGTTCATTTTGTGGGGAAATTTGGTCCAAAAGTGTAGACAACACCAGATGAAGATTCCAGGATTTACTGACATGATGAGAACATTGTTCTGATTGACTGGCTATGAAAGTTTCTCTTCTCTTTGAAGTTTCATTAATCTCCACATCAAAAATCCTTTTTAATGTGGATCATTTTCCTGGAGACACGCAACTTTCCATCTGTGGTCAGTAGTCCATGTTCAAAGCAGTTCTCCCAATTTGTCACCCGCTTTTTCCACCAGGAAATAGTCTGCTCTCTTTCTCTTGCCGTCTTCCCAATATCACCCGTCTGCTTGTGCCATTCTCGGATACTTTCAGGATAAATCCCACCATGTCATGTAGATTCCTCACCTAAATGTTCTTTTGGTGGATTCCACCGCACGCGGTTTGAATAGTGGGACATATTAAATACATTTTGCATAAGAATCTTTCATTTGGGGATACGAGCACCCAATTTGGCATGAAAGACGTTCAAGGCAAATGTTAGAAAAAAAGCTCGTTCTCCAACAAAAAATCCAAGTTAGCTGCCATTTTTCAAGATGACTGACTTGTCAATCCTGGTAAATGCTCTTATTGACTTAGAACTTCAACCTACACAATTTTAAAAGTTATTTCTACATTAGTATGAATGTGTTCTTATGTAGTACACCATGGGTGTGTCCTCAATTTCAAAATAGCCACCAGTTTTCAAAATGGCAGCTTCTTTCTACCTTGCTGAAAATTGGCATATTTCCATAATGCATGAGTGGACTGGCAAAAGAATGGTCAAGTCTGGGAAGTTCTTTGGTCAACACTCCCACCCATTGCTCAGCCATGACAGCAGTTGACAGTGCCGCTGCACTGGTGAATGTTGGGGACCATGCGAATGCTATAGAAACACCTTGAGATGCACATAACTCTGCAGCTGCAAATGAATGGAGTTAAAGAAGCAATCAGCATTCACACAAGAAAGCTAGATTCTATACTACATCACATGTGATGTGATGTTGTACATATATAACAACACGTCGATTGACAACTTTGTCATGACAGTGTTTTTTGCATCAAATTTTCATTATTCTACCATAGCATTTTATTCTGTACATTTTTTTGATGCTGTATTCAACTCCTATATCCAAAACCATATCTTTTAAAAAGTAGATCATCAGAATAGCATTACTATTTGAAAATTTAGACCAATGTTGATATAGGTATGCAAGAGGCAGCCATCTTGAAAACTAGCCCTCATTTTATTTTTTAAGTTGAATAACATAGTTTTTGGAAAAAGTAGGCTCTGTTGTACATATGTGCCAAAATTGGTGCTTGTTTCACCAAGTCAAAGATTGTTTCAGAGATTGATTCCCACTAGAATGCTTAGACCGTCGTGAGACAGGTTAGTTTTACCCTACTGATGATGTGTTGTTGCAATGGTAATCCTGCTCAGTACGAGAGGAACCGCAGGTTCAGACACTTGGTGCGTGTGCTTGGCTGAGGAGCCAATTCTGCGAAGCTACCATCTGTGGGATTATGACTGAACGCCTCTAAGTCAGAATCCCTCCTAGACGTAACGATATACGGTATCGCTGCGGACCTTCGGTTGGTCTGGGACAGTCGGCTCTGGCCGGTGCGGAGAGCCGTTTGTGACGGGGCTGGGGCGCGGCTGAAAGCGGTCGCCCCTCTCCCATTGCGCAGTGCATGTTTGTGGAGAACCTGGTGCTAAATCACTTGTAGACAACCTAAAATGGCTCACAACATACACAGTCGATGCGTGCACGATAGGAGAAACAGTTTGGGTTCTCACATGCTTACATCACAAGTTGAAAAGTTTTTCGTGGGTATTGGAGATTCTGCTGCTGAGAGCGCAGGTTTTTAGAGGACTACTCAGAAATGTGTGAACGGATCAAAATACCGCTTTGGGGTGGTTTATAGTGAGGATTGAACAATATCACTTAAAAGCTCAAAAGGGGATTTTTTATGGTATTGCCCCTTTAAGAAAGGCCCGTATCATACTCCAGGGAGGCACCATTCCTCAGGGAGTCCAGCAGAATGCTGCGAAGGGGCAACCCTCCCCCATCAAAAAGGAGGATGCTATTGAGAGGTGAAGGTCACTGACAAGAATGGTTAGTATGGACCAACCGGAAATGTAAGAATTTACTATTTCCAGGCTCCCTGGAAATTGTAAAGAAGGCCAGCAAACAAAGGGTACCACAGACACCCTCTGGCTCTCATGTGATGTTGTCTCCCACTCATGGCATAGCCAGAGATTTCAGGGATCCCTCCTCCAACATGGAGAGAGGACACCAGACCCCAAAAAAGCCAGTGCCCAAGGGACACCCACCGCCACTGCTGAGCGGCTGCTTCCCCCTACAAGGGATGGGGCAAGGGACAAAAGATCAAAGCCCACCCTCCTTATGTAATGTGAGTGACGGGGTGTGTTGGTGTGTGTTGGGGTGAGGTGTTTGTGTATTAAAAATTATAGCTAAAATTATTGGGAAGGGCTCTGTGAGGACCCTGTTTGTTGGCAGTGATGTCCAGTTGAAGACGGAGCTTCTGGAGTAAATCCATATAATCATCATCAACAATACGGAGAATTTGAACAGAAAGAGTCACTGCAAACCACAACACCACTGTGTGGGGGGAGGGAGTCACTCCGACACATGCACTCACTGTAATCAAACCCAAACATTAGCATCTGATTAAAAATGTAAGTATTTGCTGTTGCTACTGAACAGAAAACCACCTTAGGATATAACTGGATTACTGCTGCTTCCCCACAGACAGCTAACTGACAGTTGCGTTATTTGTGATGATCACATTCTTTGAGCATGATGCCTTTCCCACTCTCACTCTACTTCTGCTCTGTTTCTGTTTCACAGGGGGGCAGTTTTCTCTGCAAAGTGGAGCAGAAATGTTTACAGTGAGACAAAGACAGAATGGGTAAATGGGCTACAGTGTTGTGGTTCCGTCGCTTTGTAATTCATGAGTGTTTAACCACAAACAATGGACTGAAGGGAAATCTACAGGAACAAATCTTAATTTTTCTGTTTTAAAAAAATATGGGAACTACTTGGATTTTAGGTAGTGGCTTTGTATCTCAAAGAAAAGGAGCTTTTTTCAAGCATATCAATGTCTGCTCTACATTGTGACAAAAAAATCCATCTGAGCATGGTCAAACGCTAAAGGTTTTCAATTATTTGGGAAACTTGATGATTAAAACTTAAATCATGTCCTCTGCGCTAGGATACACGTCAGACTCTATATTATGTTCAAAAAAAAATACTCAGCAATGCATCATATGACATGAAACAGGAGGACCAGGTTTATGTGTGTCACAGTTTGATGAGTTAAAACGTGAGCTGTTTGGATCCAGGCTAAGAGAGTAGGAAGCTTTTACCCTGACAACACACGGTTCTATCATGGTATGGGTCTCTTCTGTATGAGAGTTTATGAAAACAATATATTACTGATGTTTCAAGGAGCACTGTAAGAATGTTTCTGCTACTCTGTGATGACTCCACATTACTGGATTTTCTATTCAAAAAACTTGCACAGAAATACATTTTTAAATTGATCTAAAATGTTTTGATAATTGGTTAAAGAATAAAAGAATTGGTCTTCCATTTGTTACAAAGCATTTGGTAATACTTTATAAGATTGCTTAACAAGCTTTATTAACACAATAACAAACATTATTAATGTGTTTATAAGGTGTTAGTAAGACATGTATTAGTAAAATAAGCCAAATAATGTTTATTAAATTTAGTAAGACCTATTAACATCTACAGTGAGACCATTGCTACGAAGGCTTTATTAATAAACTCCTTTCAAGCTTAACAAATGTTGTAACTATCTTTGTCAACATTGTTGAGTGTTTTCCAGAACCTCGTCTTAAGTATTACCAGAATTTTTACAAACATGTTAAAACCCATATCCATTCTTGAAGACAAGATAAGTTGGATGGGCCAAACAAAGTTATTAAGGAGGGAAAGTTCAAGACCACAATAACTCATATTCAGCACATTTCTTGTTTAACTTGGAGATAAGAACAACATTTTTTCCTTTGTAATTGTTTTTTTTTTCTTCCTTTTAATATCCCCCACCTTCAAAATTGAATTGTTTTTTGCACTTTGCACCATTTTGAAATCCAAAAATACTTGACTTTACTTCATAAATCTTTAATTTACTCTCAGACAATAATGTTGCCAACTCTCCACCTTGAATTAAACTTACAGGATTTGTGCTGCAAAAATGTTCCAACTATTTTATGAACAAATTTATTTTTGTTTTGAATTTACTTTAGACTGGTTTTGTATTTCTACATATGAATTTTAAATGGAAAATAATGAGGAATATGTGTAATAAAAAAATATGACAGCACAGCCATGACTTTGTAATGATATTTAAGCTAGGGAAATGTTAACTGAGTTTGATCTTTTTTTTTCTGAGTGAGGAGCAGTCAGAAAACTAAAATCCTCCAGGTGAAAGACATGAAAAAGTACTGGAAAAGTGTCAGGAAATACATGTTTTGCCCTTATCCTAACTGTCCTTTAAACAAAGAAAGTAAAATTTCATATTTTTCCAAAAGCAGATAAAAAAAGAAACTTTAATGCATGAAACAATATCCAAACCTTCCATTATTCAATCAGTAACATGATTAGCAACTGTACACACATAATTAACCTGATCAGTTTTATAATGGTTTCAATATCAAAATGTCAAGATATTTCAAATGCTATTTTCATGGATGTCAATTCTTACAGTTAAAACCTAAGAGTTTTTGTTCAGTTTTGGAGTATCTTTTGATGGGATAGTGAGTTTAAATGCTGTCCTGAAATAACTAAATCAGTGTGCCCCTCCATTCAGGGGTCCCTTGTGTTCAGAAGAATACACAATGTCTTTAGTAGATTATAATAATCTATGTAATAATCTTTGATAATCCTCAAACCCAATGAGATTAATTCCTGGAATTATGACTGCAGTTTGATGCATGTGGTTCACGTGAGTTGAGCAGCAGAATCTTGACCATAATTTAGTTTGAAATCCACATGTTTAACTCAGCAACACACAGAAACCAGAAATAAAACATCAGCATTCACAGCTAAACATCTGAGGAGAATGTTTTTATACATGTCCTGCAGTGTAAACAACTTGATCATCAGGGAGAAAAGAAAAGAGCTTTCCTTGTCAATACTGTAGTATGGAGGTGGGAGAATCATGTTTTAAGGGTGAGTTGCTTTAAGCACGAGCTTTATAGACCTTTCAATTGGACTTGCTGATTTACATGTTTATTTCCAAAGTCACTACTTTCACATATAGCTCTGGGTAATTTTCACAGACCATGTGGGCAGAACTGAAAACTCCTGAGGACAAAGGAGCTCATGAACCGGCCTCAGCTCAGATCTGTCAGGAGCGTTTTAGGGTGTAGTCAGACTGGACACATTTGGTTTGTTTAAAGTGAACTATAGTTTGTTTCCTCTGATAGTCCGGGACAGGATATAAACAGAGAGTCGCAAACAATTGGGGATCAGGGATGCAATAGCAACTCTTGAAATGTGGTCGGATAAAACCAGGTTAATTGAAACAACTTTCAACATGATCCAAATAGCTTCTTACACTGTTTCCCTTAAAATCTATATGTCACAAATCTATATGCCCCCTCTTGACTGATATGCAACCTTTGTGTCTTCATGTTAGTTTATATCTTTCTCATTGTGTGCATCTTATTATTAGTTAAATGCATTTTTCTTGATTGTCTAACAAATGCATTTTTTTAATTAAGGTATTTGATGTTTTCAGGTTTTTAGGTTGACAATTTTAAACACCTGTCTGAAGACTACAGATCAAAAATTATATTTGGACTAATTCTGGCAAACTAATGCTTTTGATTTGCACAGTACCAGTGAAATAAACAAATAAATAATTAAATTATAATTATATTAATTAACCAAAGTATCAGTAAAAGGCGTTTTATCTGACATTAGTGTGCAAATTATTTCAGAAAAATATGATGTTTGAATAATTGAACTATCCTGACAAGTTTAGGACTTATATAATTTTCCTGTTGTTGCTATGCTTTAGTCATGTGGTTTTCTTTACAGTTTGAAACAGAAATCTCCGGTAGACACCAGTCAAAATACAGACCAAATGCAAAGTTTAGGACTCAATCCAGAGCAAATTAAGTGGTCTGGACCAACTGACTTTTTCAGTCTAAATACACTAAAATTCCATTATTAAAAGTTTTTGGAGAAGGCAATGCATAATGTTGGATGCTAGTTTCTTGCTTATTAACTGATAGCTAAAAATACCAAATCTCAACAATCCTACGTATATTATTCACATTCTTTCCATTGGAAAATTCAAAGATATGTTATGTAAAAAAATTTAATAAAGGGGAAAAAAAATTGTTGATAGTGAAAGTTGCTGTGTCTTCTTCTGCTACTCTGTTTACACCCCGTAATGTCTAGCTACGGTGGCCATTTTGGTTCTAGTTATTCTGCTGTCAAATACACTCTTAGCTACATTTGATTTCAGAGGTCTTATAAGTAGTAGGGAAAAGAAAAAGAAAACAGCATTACAAAATAGAAGTGTGCACACTTTTCACGAAAACACAAACACATGAATAAGATAAATATGTAGAGCACTGAACTAACATGCAGCTGGGGAAAATAGCATGCATGAGTGTAAAAGTCACCTTTACATGTATCCTCAAATGTGATTCAAGGACCAGATGTCTTAGGGAGTTTAACTCTGCAAACAAGTAATCATCCACTTTGCATCTGACACTTTTATCTCACTAGGCCAGTGACACGTTCCTTTAATCCACTTTACATCCAAGAGGGAAAATAATAATAATAGTTATAATAATATTAATAATAATAATAATAATAATAATAATAATAATGGTAATAAAAATTCCCTATTGCCAAAATTTTGATTAATTGTTGGATTCTGCCATTTTGAGAGATTTATTTATGTATTTATTTGGGCATTCATGTGCATTTATTTATATAAATTAATACATTTTAAGCATATTTAGTTGTATTATTGATTTTTTAAAATTAATTCTCCTGTTCAGATTCTCGGAGTTAAAGCAGCAGAGGTGTCGCTGGCCCTTTAAGAGATGTTTTTCCTCCGCACGTGCTCTCCTTATATGGGGGCAGCAACAAACGATGACCGTTAGTTACCTCTGTGCTCCGCATCGAGCAGAGCTATAAAACCTGGCGGAGGAGAAGAAACTGTTTTGTCACTGACTGAGAAAGACGAGCGAGACTGCGAGTCCCGACAAGGGAAGGGTTTTCCTCGTTTTTGGTTTGCCTGGGTATGACACAAGCAAGAGTGGATAGGAAAAAGGTTAGTGGAATGTTAAGTTGTTTTTTTGTTTGTTTTTTTCTTTGTTAGACTTGTCTCTGGAAAAAAAATACTGT
>NC_050525.1:1238259-1260338 GCF_002922805.2 Oryzias melastigma | reverse complement strand
AATTATCAGCCAATTATCCTCACGCCTTATTTACAAGCTTGAACTATAACATTATATGCTGATTGATTAATTAAAATGTTTTTGGTTGTACAATTGTGCTAAAATACATCGCGTGTTTATTTTCTTTGTTTTTGCCTATTTTTGTCCAGTCTGGATCGGGCTGGTCTACTGATGATCAGCTAAGCTAGCAAGGGTTAGCATGTTAGCTTCCGGTGAAGACTCAGAAAATAAAAGTCTGGTAGTCGCAGCAGCTTCATTTGCTTACAAGCAAGACTCATTTGTCTAGGTTAAAAGGAAATTATGTGTATTATATAAACCTATCGTATTTATGCATATACATGTACTAATATAAACCGTAAAATTGCAAACAGGTGTTCCAAGTATTTGATAGAGGTGAATGCTGAAACAAAACCTGCTTTTATTTTGAAGGATTGTTCCTTTTATTTATCGTTTTAATTTTCTTGTCTTGACTCTGCTTCTGCTCTGTCTCTAAAACGAATGACCGATGGTAACCCCTCATCACTAGAACAATGAAGCAGGATGAAAGTCAGACTCGAGGACTTTTGACAGCCTTTTGTTGAAATGTGATATCCATGTAAAACGGGCATCCTTAAAACAATTTTGAAGCTGCATTGCTCTTTCTTTGACTATTTCGCGTACATTTACCTTCTTGGTGAACATGTTTGTTGCTTTTTTTAATCATTCGTCTTTAGACATCTGTTGATGTTGATAAAACATGCTTTTCTCTATGTTTCCCCTTCAAATGTAAACGCATTTCATGCGAAACATGATTTTTTTTTTCAACCGATCTTCTTTGTCATGACTGCAGAAATCCTCTGCGCATTTAGTCAGCAACTCATTTTGTGCTTAAAATATGAAACGACAATGCATTTTGAAAGAGAAATTGAGACAAAGGAGTTGAGGGGGAAAATAGACCTGAGTGTGATGTAACACGTGAGCGAGAATTTGATAAACAAGTTCCTAAATGGGGATTTTGGTGAGTTTGCCACTAGGGGGCGGCTGATCATTTGATGTATTACTCCACTAGAGTTTTGTTAACTATAGATTCAAATACGTTGTATTCATTTAATATGTGTGTTTCTACCAGCAAGCGCAGGGGTCTGTCTTACTGCTTTGTGTGCTGCTTGTGCGTGCTGCCAATAAATTGTGTGACTCACAGAGAAAACAGATGTACTTTGGTGTAGTTGCAGGGGTCACGGTGTTCTCTGCTGATCCCAGCCCCAAGTTTGTTGCCATTCCATTTCGACATTTTGAACACTCTGGTTGGATTTATTGCGCAAAAAAAAGGAAAAAAAAAACATGTTGGGAATTAACATTTTTAACAGACCATCTCTAAAAAGAAGAGTGGTTCTGAGAACGATCGGACACCTCTTTCACATTTGTTTTGTTTAACTTCTAGGGAGGTGAATGATTAAATTCCACATCCAGGCGGTCTGTAGTCTGTGAAATGGGATCAGAGTTGTTTAGATGTTTCTGTGAAAGGAAATGCAGTCAGAAGGCAAACAGAGCAGGACTGATAGTTGGATTTGGGGTTTTGTTTTTGAGTCAGATGATTGGTGAGGATGTCAGACTCGAACATCACACTCCTTGACTTTATTACGATCTCTCCTCTTCTCACGGCAGCCCGATCCAGATTTTGTCTGTACAAAGGTCATCCCGCTAACACGCTGAGTGTCTTCCTCCGGAGACGTTTTGGATTAACTTTAGAGTTTATAATTATTTTGTGCTTTTATTTAGTAAATGATTAAGGAGCCTTGATGCATTCCACAAAATCTAAAAAAAACTAAACTTTTACAGTAATCCACTGAACCCTTAGATATTTCCAACAAGGTTAAACATGCAACTTCACTATTGTGCGTTAGTACATTGAGCAAAATGTGCCCCATAAGAAATGAATGAGAAAATCTTCAAATTTCAAAATTTTAACCAGATTACCAACAAACCTTAAATATATTCATGGGTTATGTTTTCATCTTTTATAGTCACTTTTTTAAAAATTAGTTTAGGTAATATTTTAGCAACATTCTTATGTTTTTGGCTATTTTTTTATCTACTGAGGTTTTTATTGGCTGATTTAGGGTTTAGCTAATATTTTGACAACAGACTAACCTTTTTGACTAATTTAGTTTACTGAGGAATTTAAGGCTATTTTGGAGTTTAGCTAGTATTAATGCAATAAGCTACATTTTTTGGCTAATTTGGCATATACAGAGGTTTTTTTTGGGCCAATTTGGAGTTTACCTCATATTTAAGCAACAAACTAAATATTTTTTCCAAATTGGCATGTATTAGGGATTTTTAAGAAATTTAGGTCAACTTCAGCGCCCTTTCAGAGTTTTTTTTTAGCAAAATTTCCAAATGTAATATTTTGCAAATAGCTTTTGCATTTTCAGCAAAAAGCATCAGTATCTTTAGGGACTACTTTCAGCAAAAATGATTCACAATAGCATTATCGCATGTAATGCAACTTCTCTAGTTGTTATCTCTCGTCTTGCTGGAGTTAGTGCAAATGAATGAATCAGCAGACGCTTTCCCCACATCAGACCTTGGCTGCCCACGTCCACCCAGATGAAGTGTAGTTTGAACTTTGGATAGATAACATGTAGCTGGTCTGAATTTGTAGGAGCGAGCAGCCGTCCTCAGTCAGAAGACGACTGTAGTTGTTGAGTGCTGCTGGTAGTTTGTCTCGTCTGCAGTTCAGATCCAAACACTTAACAGGTGAATATCATGCAATTGTGATGTTTTTTTGTTTTTATTTTTTGGTTTTTATTCAAGTAATTATCTCAATCCTAAAATCATGCTTTTTTGCATGATGTTTTTTGCTTTAAGAAGCTCTCTTTGACTTTAATTTTCTGTGAGTAAATCCATTGTGACCTTCCTCCATATTTGGTGCAACTTAAGTTTATTCACGTCACAAGTTTCTGTTCTGTTTTCAAATGATGTTTACGTCAAAAAACACTCCTGCCAACCACAGGTCAGCACATCCAGAGCTTGCACGGATGGCTCTGTGGCTTTTGCCTGACTTTTGTGGAGCGACTGCTGATCTATTTCTTTTTGGGGATTTTCAGTGAGGATCAGGAGTTTGCTTGTGAAGGTGGGGAGAAGACAACATGGCAGTCTCCACTCAGTTGGGTTTGCTGCTGTGGAAGAACTTCACCTACCGACGGAGACAAACTGTGAGTGCCTTTGGTTCCATAAGCCAAAACTTACAGATTTTTTTTTTTTTGACACCATACGTTTTTTTTTTAATCCCACGTTTGTGGAACAATATTGTGTTGTCTCAACTTTTTCTGAGGGTTTAATGTGTCATTTGTGACTGTGACACATATGTCAGTGATTTGATGAAGCTACTGTTCTCCCAGTCAAAGTGATGCTAATGACATTCAGTCTGGAACTGCAGCACAGAGCTTCTTTATGTGAGACTCATCTGCATACAATCAGACTATTTGTCCTTCAAGTGGCTGCGGTTCCTCAAAGTGACGACTGTGGCTGCTTGACTTTCAGGCTAGTTACTTCCAACCAAAGAGCTTCTAAGACAGTGGCTTTATTCTTAATCCCCCACAGTGCAGGTCTGTCCTGCTGTTTCAGGCTGAGACAGGGCCAGCAGAACTGCACAGATGATGAGAAGGTGCAGATGGAAAAGCCAATAATCATTTAAACCCAGGAGATCTGTCCTACTCTGTCTGTAACCAACATGAACTCACTATGGGGTTGCTTTTATTAATACAACTTTTAAAGTAAATCAAAAAGGGTTGACTTTAGTGTACTGGTTCTTGATGTGTCTAAAAGTGTCTGTGTCTTGTATCCTTTATGCCACAGATCCAGCTGCTCATTGAGATCATCTGGCCTCTATTCATTTTCTTTATTTTGATATCAGTCCGGATACATTACCCACCCTACGAACAACATGAATGTAAGTCCTCCTTATATTTTAAACTTTCTTTCAGTCAAGATTGTAAGAAACTGATAGAGTTCCAATTTACAATCTATATTTAGGCGCAGCTTTTGGTACTAAGTCCTAGGAAAGATCAACATGTTTTTTTACCCAAGGTCCTTTTGACTGACAAGAGGATGTGTTGATTTTGTCAATATTAGTTCTGTGACTAAGCGATATCACCTCAAGTCCTGGAAAAAGGATTTTCTGGTGCTGCTGGTTTCATAACGCCCGTCTTGTGACTCCTCCGTAGGATTTTAGCATTTAATGGCACTTCTTGTGCTTTTATTTCACACTTTTGTTCATGTAAGCTTTGAAGGAAGACCAACTTTCTTTCATTGCTTCAAACGTGTGGCAACTTATTTGTTTTAAGCAATGTTTGACATCCAACTTCAAGCAAATTATGAAAACCGGATTCTTTTCTGTTTTTCCAGGCCACTTCCCCAACAAAGCCATGCCCTCTGCAGGCACCCTGCCATGGGTACAGGGCATCATCTGTAACGCCAACAACCCCTGCTTCCGTCATCCCACTCCGGGAGAGAGTCCAGGAGTTGTGGGGAATTTTAATGACTCAATGTGAGTAAAACAGGTTTTTGCATGGATGAATATTCACGAGTTCTATTTTCCTTTAAATGTACAATCATCGTCATTTCAGCCTTGAGTCATGGTTCTCTTTATGCTCAAAATTTTCAAATACAAAGGTCTGGAATGTAAGATTAGCAGAGCTGTACCAATGTTCTAAATCAGGCTTCAAAACCTGAGAAATTGTTGAAATTCCAGTAAATAAAAATCAAACTCTGTCAAATCAAAACCAAACAAAACACATCGTAAAACATTCTGTTTGGTGAATCTTTTCTTTCTCATCATCACCAGAATCTCTCGTTTGTTGACTGATGCCAAGAAGATCCTGCTCTACTCTCAGAACGATAAGAGCTACGAAGGCTACAAAGGACTGCTGAGGGCCCTCAGGAAACTTCAGAAGAACACAGCTCGTAAGGACAACCTTTTCAAATATATGCCTCTTTACTTATTTTTATTTGGTTTATTTCAAGCAATTTCAGCAATAAAAATAAAAGAAGAAATTACAGATATACCAGATCAAATCTTGGCATTAAAATCACTCCTAATCATAAATAGTCATATTTGCATTCGTACAGTACATAAAGCACACACACTTTACAAAATTAGCATTACAAATCCCCCTAATTAAAAAACTTATTTTGGCTCATTTAAAGTCCCACTGAGATCATCTTTTGATCTATTCTTAAAAAGTGTCTTTTCATTAGGATTATACAATTTTTAGACAAAATCCAAAGTCCTGGGTTGTTTTCTAGAACATCATTTCTGCTGAGCAGCAGGAAATTTGCCGTACACTTTTGGCACGGATGTAAGCCTCTGCTTATTTCCCATGATCCCTTTGTTTACACTCACTCTGATACCTTACAATCCTTCACAACCCATAAATAATCAACAAAATGTTGAGAAATATTGAAGCAATTGTACAATTTAGAGCCAGATACCAGCTCAGACAAGGAAAACAATGACGTTAGTGGATCTATTTGTCCGGCCATCACAGTTTCTAGGTCACAACTGAGAGCCTTTTGAAACAGCATTCTTAATCTACTCTTGATTCACCACAATTTGAACAAATAAATACCCAGAAATGCAATTTTAAGCTTAAATTACTTTATTTTTGTCCTCCATCACCATAAAAATGCTACAAGAACATGTTCCACACACCAAAAACATCATTTTCATTGGAATCTGTCTTTGACTGTGAATTGATTCCAGGGAATGGGGAACTGGAATGATGTCATGTCTTTATGTAACACCACATAAAGACACAATCAGGTGTCATAAAGTACATATAGCACGAGGTTTTGCTGATTCCCTGATGCTATGCTGAATCTAGATAAAGTTTGTTCTGTGAAACATAATGCAACTGATCTTATCAGCGATGACGAAGTGATCAGATGGCGTCCCCTGTGCATGGCCTTTGTCTTTGGTTGCACAAGATGGCAAAAAAATGGGGCTTAACACTGGTAGAATCAATTCAATACTGTTATTATACTAAAATAATGCTGCTTCTTCCCCCGGTTGTGTAATTTTTTTTTTTTTGCTAAAATCTTTCATGGAGTCCGATCAAACGGGCTTTCTGACTGCTTGTTCTGTTTGCCCGCACTCTGCAAAGATGAAAGAGCATTAAGATTCAAAAAGGAACACTAAAAAAAAGCAACTTTATGTTTTTTTCTGAACTATAATGAGAAGTTGTCTCTGTATTTCATTTGTCTTTAGTGATTTTAAGACACTGAACATCTTTTTATATCTTTTATGAAAAACATTGCAATGACACTTTTTAGTTTTTTTATTTCTGGTGTGCAGTTGTTGAGCAGTAGTTAATATTACATTTGCAGATCTTCAAATAGACTGTTGAAGCAAACAGCTGCTGCACACTGAGGTCTGTTGAACACCTGTCTGAATCAAAGAGCTGAAAATGGCGTCCCTCTTGTGTTGCTTAATAACTGATTATCAGGAGGAGCAATGAGGTTTAAATGGGAAAGCCAGGGGAGTCGGTGCGGTGAAGGGAACCTTTACGTAGGTACGTCCCTCCTTTATCAGATGTCACATATTCCTGAATTATGAAAGAGGCCAGAGTTCATATAGAAAAGGAAAACAGTCAGCAAAAATATGAAGAAAAAGAAGAAGTCATTTCGGAGTTTTGCATCCTTAAATATATTCTTATTTTTTTGGGTTAGAAGAGATCACAGCATGTGCAAGTTGCCTCCAAATAACTGTCATTATTTAACCCTTTAATACCTGAGCTCCAGTGTTGTTCCAGTATGTTCTTTGACATACTTTAACTTTGCAGCCATTCACACGACAATTCCAGCAGATTCTATCCCTGCAGCAGCAGTGGACATTCACTGATTCACTGTATGGGGTTAATTATACTTTGGAATAAACTTGTAAATTCTTATTTTTTTTAGCTCCTCAGGCCAGTTTCCCCAGACATCACGCTGGTGTCTGATGTTTGTGACGCCTCGATAGTTAAATGACTAACCAGACGAGGGATGCGGGAACATGTACAGACTCGTGTTGATGAAGGGCTCAGCTGTTTTCAGAGACAATAAAACACACAAAGACCACTGCGGAAGTGGCTTCGTAACTAAGAAAATGAAATGCAAACATTCACACAATCCACGTATTTGTTGCAGCCGCTGCTGGTCGCTTCACAGTTTTGTATTTCCTCAAGAGGACTTGAGCTCATGTCTATGGGGCTTTCAAGTCTCACTGGGAGACTGCTTTAATTCTATTTAGTAATCCCTGCTGTAAAACCCCCTGACAGTTGAAGTCGTATGAAACCACAGAGGAAGTCAGCTGGAAATATCAATATGTCCGCGTCTAACTCCATTTTAACAAATGGTTTCTCCTAGTTGTCCAAGAAGAAAAATAATCGCTGGTATTAAAGCCCCTAAAATAAGCGGCGTGACTTTTGAGCAAACAGAAACACACTGTTCACTTTCACTTCCTCCTAAGGGATGTTCAGCTGAAGCGTGTGTTTCCTGTGGCTGTGCATGTCATCTGGTACTTATCAAAAAGACTCAGTTTGATGATGGGAACAGCAAGAAAACACCAATATAATTGTGGTAGTAAAAAGTAACTTCTCAGTTACAGCTAATGTAGATAGAACTCATTTGTGGCAAAATTGGAGCCTTTGGGGACCATGAAGAAGACAAGAGTTGGCTGCACGGTTGGAATGAGGCACATTAAAATGGAAAAGCATAGATAATATCATTGATATTTGCAATTGTTTGGAAAACCCATTTACTGAAGATGAGGGGCATTGACAGAATGCTACAGTATCCCGGTTCTAAGGAAAATCAATACAGTTCCATACATCAAGTTGCTTATCTTTTACGGGTTCACAAAGTTTTCTTAACAGATATAAAGGACAAGTTGAAGCAAAAAAAGCAAATGTAGGACAGATTGGAAATCTGGGTTAAGGTTGAACACTCTTTTTTTAACCTCTGCTGACAGTAAAACCCAGAAATGAGGAGGAGAAAGATCTGCGTGTGTGCAGGCTCCTGGAACAGCTGGCTGGAGCCACTTTATGATACGACCTCAGTAAAAGGCAGCTCTCAGACAGCAGAGAAGGCTGTTATTAGTGCTCACAGTGATTTAGGATCCGTCATTTAAAGACCCACTTCAATGAAAATAGTGCTCTTGGTGTTTTTAGCATGTTCTTGTAGCATTTTTCTCATGATGGAGGAGAAATCTAAAATAATTTAAGGTTAAAACTGTGTTTCTTCATTAAAATTGTGATGGGTCAGAAACAGATACAGACATATAGATCCATTAACGTCTTTATTTTCCTTGTCTTAGCTGGTATCTGGCTCAAAACTGTATGGTTGCATAGTCCCAATGTTGCTCACCATTTCTTTTTACGCTAATGTTAGCTTAGGGCATGGAGAAATGGCATCAGTTGACTCAGAAGCAGCCCCCCCCAAAAAAAAAAGATAATTGCAGAGGATTAAAATCACCCGCAGCAGGTGTTTATTATTTGAAGAAGAAGAAATTGCGCCCTCCTGATTTTAAGACACAGAGTATGAATCGTAACAAACATCCTCCGGCCGTGCGCGGGAGGGGAGTTCTCGGTATTCACATATTTGAAGATGCTTCGGGTCCCTAACCCTCGCGAATAAAGGTGGAATACTATAGATAAAAATATAGTTGGAGCGAAACTTTAACGAGATGGTTTCTGTGAGACACTGGCATGAATGTTTTTCCTATAAGTGTCTGCAGGGGAGGATGATATGGCGAAAAAGAACAAATCCCAGATTATTTGGACAGGTTGTCAGCTCAACCTACGCTGAGTTCAGTTAATGTCTATTAGAGGCATGGCGAACCGCTGACATTTAGAACACAACCTTCTCTGCTTGTGTATTGCTGCCCAAACAAACTTTTTGGTAAACAGCAGAAACTAAATCTAATGCCAGGAATCCTCCACAAAAGCAGCAGTCTCCTTGTTTGTTTTCTTCGTTCCTGATTGTTTGAACATCTGTGTTGTTTTTCAGGTTTCAAGCTGAAGGACTTCTTACAAGACAATGAAACTCTTTCCCATTTTCTGCACCACAATGCATCTCTCCCTCACCATGCGCTGAAGCACATCGTGGAGGCTGATGTCAATCTTGAAAAGGTACGAAATTCCAATTTTAAAAGTCTCATAGATGAAATCATCTGAGGCCTCCTGGTTGTGTCCATTTCATAGAGGAGATAATCGTATTCCCCCGGCCAACGTGCTTGTTCATAAATCTGATGACCTTGGCTTCACAGTCTCTGTTGGACCAAAGGATTTTTTCTGTAGCACAGCTAAGCCGTTAATACCCAGTAAAATCACAGAGGGTGGGGGTTGGGACTGCACTCTGTACCGGGCCGTGACCCCTTCCCATCTGTCTTTTTATTGTTTGTTTTGATTTTTCCCTCTTTGAACTAACAGGATTTATTCCTCCCGCACATGAAATGTATTTTTTTTTAGTTAACTCCCCACTTCAGGGTGGAACCTTTTCTTTAAACTGACAAAGTGATAGTTTCTACATGGATCCTTTGAAACATTCTCCTTCCAGAATGAAGTGTATCCGGTCCACATCTTCACAGCCTCCATTTCATCACCGCTGCTTTGCAGTTTCAAGGCTACACTCGACTCATTTCTCCTTTTTTCTCTCCCCCCTCCCATCCTCACATTGCTCCTCACGTGCAGAGCCAGAGGCTCTAAGTCAAAAACACGTTTCGCCATCTGATGCTGCGCGGCTCACCCCCCCTCTGCTGGACCTTTATTGATCAGAGAGCAACTTTTGCTCCATGAACATTTCAGGGCCAAAAGGAAAATAATGGAATTCCTAACTTCCCTGTCTGTGTGACATTTACTGTTTTTCCTCATTGAGTGCTTGAGATAAAAATCGTCACATATGTAAAGCAAATGATCCCCCTCTCGTCTGCGAGGGTCTTCAACAAACAAGGAAAGCATCTATCTAGTCCATAAGAACTATTATCCCTAAGGAGTTCATCTTGTTACAACAAATGTTATAACACAAGTGATGCAAAAAGAACATCAGCATTTTTCCTCTAACTCTGTTCTTTCATGGCTTCCAACACGTTTTCTAAATGTTTCTTATCTGTTTATTTGCAACCATTTCTAGGTGCTCACCAAAGGTTTTGGGTTTCATCTTCGTGACCTCTGCAACACCACCCCTCTGGAGGAGTTTGTCCTGATTGCCGACCCCAACGTTTCCCGTTTAACTCAAGAAATAATCTGCAACTCGTCAAGTGACTGGCTAAACAAAGCTCAGCACCACTTCCTCTCCAACTTGGATTTCCTCAAACCGATCCGGGTGAGTGTGAGCACACATCCTGAAAGTCGTTTGTTTGTGGAAGTTATCAGAAGATGCTTTTGAACCAAAAGTACTCACAACCCTTTCCATACAACTTTAGACAAAGAGCGTCTTTACCGTGTGAACCACTCGTGACACAAACGCTCAGTGATTAACTGTGTAACTTTGTGCTGACCGGAGTAAAAAAACCTTCATAATCCCTAAAGGTTGAAGCGGATATACTGTACATACGACCAAAATGCTCAAGCACGCCATCAAAAATCTGATTACATTCTGGGTAAAGGCACAGTTTATTAGTAAAAGCTCTAAATAATTGCCCCAATTTCATATTTAGAATGAATTGTTATTTAAAATCCCTATGTGGTTTATGTTAAAAAAGACTTAATATCAAAATTAGATTATGAATCAACCTTTGATCTCTATATTTTTATTTCAATAGTGGATTTTTTTTATCCTGTTCTTGTCCCTCACCGATCAGTACGCCTCTCCTCTGTGTTCACGTTTGTGAACAGCATGCCTCTTCCCGTAAAACCCATCAGCTGAATGTGAGTCACAGCCACAAGAAGTGGGCAGAATATTTTGAAGCATGAAACTTTCCTGGAATAAACAACGGAACCGAAAAAAAAGAAGATGTCATTGTTAAAAAAAAAAAAAAAAAAAAACTATTTCTCAAAATACTTGAGCCGTTCTGACTTTTCCTTAAAATCAAGTGATACTTTGTTTTTTTTATTTTTCAAACCCGTGAAGTAAAACAAATGGATGCTTCATACACATAATTTGCTGGTATGTTGTTCAAATTTGTCATAACCTTGACGCAATACTGGAAATTCTCTGCAAAGCTGACAATCCTGTCCAAAGTTTAAGTCCAAGAACTATTGCAAAACTTAGTTCCTTCCCTCTGTCCGGAGTGAGGTGGAAGAGAAGTCATTAGGAAAGAAGACAGTGAAAGAGAAACAGATGGAGTCGATGAGTGTCTTTTTTCCTAGAGGACTGCTCTCTCTTCAACAACACCTGGGCTTTATCAAGTGTCGGGCATTCCAGCAGATAAACACTGATGAACCCACACAGCCGTTTGACAAGAACATTGAGTATCAACATTTATTTTCTCAACTCCTACTTTCTATTACCGCAATGTTTGATTTTCCCTGAACTCCTTGGCGAGCCCTTTGTTCACTTAATACGTGCATTTAGAAATCCGAGATTCTTTGTGGCAGAAGGGTTGCACAAAAAGAAGAGAACAAATCCCAAAGACATTAGTGATGTGGGGTTTTAATGTTTATTTATTTTTTATTTTTTTCTTTTGACAGAGGGACGTGAAGGCAGACCCCAAAGTTGTTCAGGAAGTCTCAGCTGCGACTGATAACCTCCTGGAGAGCCTGGGAGCGCTGGCCGTGGAGGTAAATGAACGCGTGCAAATACGAGTTTCTGGGGTCATAGCGTCTAAAGTTCAGCCAACATGTTTGTGAGTAAAATCAATTCTTACCCCGAATTGGATTCAATGAGGTAATAAAACTTGCTGCAAAGCAGGTAGAAGTCCAAGCGGGGGTGTCCAGGGTCAGGGCTTTATTGACTATCTATAAGTGCACATACTGTAGGTGTGCAAACAGTTTCACGCCACTTTTGATGCAAACTGGTGTTCTCAGAAAAAATAGGTGTTTGTGTTGATATATTTTCTGAGCACATTAATTCTGGGGTTAGAACTTCATTCTGTTTACAAAGGAGCTCCTATTTGTTGCACTGAAAAGGCCAGGCTGGAGAAAAATGAACAAACTACAGTCTGACTGGAACTATATTTTTATATAAAGTCTGACTCAGGAAGTCCCAGTGCGATGGCCTCATTCTTTTCATTTTCACACACATACACACTGACACACAGGCCTGACTGACCTAAGCTAATGTTACTCGGTCTGAACTGCTGGAATGCATTGAGAAATCAGAGACGCAGCAATTGGTTGTACCTCTGTTCACAAGCAAACCAACTGCTCCCTTTCTCTGAGGCTGGGGCTCTGATGAGTCGGCGAAACACAAAAGACCCAGCTGTGTGTGTGCGTGCATGTGTGTCCACATTTCTTTTGTTTTTTTATATTCATTTTGTTATTCCATGTTTGTGTTTATTGGTTTAGTTTGCCATTAACACAAAATAAATAATAAAAAAAGAAATAGGCAGAAGCTTATGAAGCTTATTGGATGGTTTTCTTGGAAAACTAAACAATGTCAATGCTGATCAGTGTGACAAAAAAATAGATGCAATAAAAAATGTTTAAAAAATTACAGATACAAGTAAATCAAATCCTTCTACATATGTATACTTTAAACATTTATACATTTACATTTTAAACTGCAAAGGCAAGTTACTTAATTTTAATTCATCACTTAATTAATTCCATAATTTTACTCCAAGAACTGAAACACATCTCACCTTAACATTGGTTCAAACTTTAACCTGATTCAGCTTTTCAAAGTTTTGATTGCTGTTGCAAAGTTAGAAAACATCCTCTCACGTTAAACGTTTGAGCAAGAAGAAATCTGTTTCTTGTTCATGTAGATTATTCCCTGCCTCGCTAAATGATTGTTGATGATTGAGGAGCAACATGTAATCATAATCAGATGTTAAGTGAAATGTTCTGCGAGCAAACGGCAGCTGGCACAGAGGCTCCGCTGTTTTGTTGCCAACAAGATTCAGAGAGAAGAAATGCAGCCATGTAACCCCAAATGACTGTGTCGCAATCGCAAAATTCTGAGAAGTAAAACAATGTTTTTATCTTTGCTAGAAAAAAATGGAAATTACCAGAAAACAAGGCGTATACATATAAACATATAAACTCGATTTTGTGTCTAAATGAATAATAAAAGATGTAATGACATCTTAATAAAGCACACATGATCTGAGCCATGAGGGGTTGAAGTATGCATGCACATTAGATTGATTATTGACCTAAATTGCCTAAAAGAACGAGTTAATGAGTGTGAACATACCAGCCGCTTACATGGGTGCAGAACGAGACTGGATAAATTCCTATTAGCCTATTTACTCTGTTTCTCCAGACTCCTTTTTCTGTTTTGTAAGAAGATTATTCAGAGATTGGCACTGCAGAGGTTGGAATGGGATTTTTTTCCCTTCATTTTCTTATAAATTTGGGGAAAGCACGCACTTATGCTAATGTAAGCAAACCCTTCATTTGTTTCTTTCAGTAGCTAGATTAAAACAGGCTTGTGGGCTACTCTGAACTGAATAGCTGTGCCTTGAACTATAGTAACCTTACCCTGGCTCTGTTGCGAGGTTACCCAGGGCCGATCCTCTTCTGCTGCTTGCCAGTGACTGTGTTGGTACAGGTATCGCCTCGCCTCACAGGTTAATGGGGGCAAGATGGGGAATGGGAAATAACGGGATCATTTCAAGGTAGAAACTTGCTCCGATTCTCAAACTCAACAGGATACTGGAGAGAGTGATAAACAAACTGGTCCTTTTTAATGAACTCAATTAACGCAATTAAAGTTTCACAAAAAAGTTTTTGCAATGAAGACACATGTCATTAGAACCGAGTAAACACATAAATGCTCAGCTGTTCAGAAACAAGAATGCACAATGAAAGCCTCACAGCCGACCTCCCACACAAAGAGCCAGATATGCAGCAATAAACACACCGATGTGCACACAGAAGCTCTCAGATGTGTGCAGAGACAGCAGGAAAACGTGGCATAAATGCAGCTGCAAGCTCACCGCATCATTGAAAAAAAAAAAAAACATCTCACTTTGCTTTCTGTTTCAAAACAGTGGGTTAATACTGCATTACATTGATGTTACTGAAAATGCATAACTACACTATGATATTATTCTACACAGAAAAACAAAACAAGCTGTTCTGTGTCCGTGTCATCTCGCCTGTTTGGGTCTGCACTGTCAGTACGGGCGTATTTACCTTTAAATGTCAGTACTTGGTCTCATTTGCCAGAGCATGTGACAGCTTTCCTGCTCTCCTGGCATGAGAACGACCGACAGTAACCTCTCTTTGTCCCAACACCCTCCTCCCCTCATTTACATCCCCTGCTTTGTCGCAGCCTCTAATTTCTAATTGAGCCAGGCAAGAAAACGCCGCCAATTATAGTTTTCCTGTTTAAGCATGCCACTGTATCAAGGAAAGTAATAGACAGCCATAAAGTTCTGGAAGTAGGTTAACTGATATGTAATCAGACAGGAAGCACCAAAAGATATGAGGTCACAGTATTTTCCTTTATTCTTATGAAATATCCTTACTGTTTGTGGTATTTGTATTCATATTTTTGACCACTTCGTGCTTACATTTTATTTTTTTTTTTCAGTACGAATCATTCCTTTGCTTCTCATCAGCCTAATAAAACATTCTTAATGTTGAATAGCTTTGTTCACGTAAAAACACAATCTTTCTGTAGTGTCACAAAGTGGCAGCATATTTGCTCTTGTAGCTGTGAGGTTCCAGAACCTTGATAAAGAACTTGATTCTTGACCTCCAGTTACCTTGGTTTGAACCGCAATAAACTTCCTCAATGATGTAATCGTTCATATGACTGGGATCACAATACCGCCTCCTCACAATTCCTCCTTTTTGCAGTTTCTCTGGAGAGAAAAGGAAACGGTCAGAAAGCAGGCGGTGTTTTGTAATTCCTTCTGGGGGGCATCATTAAATCCTTAAACAAAGGGCAGAGCTGTGTGGAGTTTAGTTGTTCTGTTTAACGGCACATTTTCGTCAGTAGCAGTCATGATTCAAAGTTGTTTACAAGGAATTTTTTATCCTACATTGCTAGTTTAGGACAAACGTTCTCATAGGAGGTAGCAGCCACCGGGTCTGTGCTGCGGGGGTGAAAGAGTCAGGAGGGGCATCCTGCTTCTCCGTAAGTGTATCACACGTGAGGGGCTGGAGTCTGATGCAAACTCCCCCACACATACGCACTCAGAGGTACAACAACAGGACTGGGATCAGCAGTTAATTTTATCTTAGTCTGGCAGGCGCCGAGTGCTAAGTGCCTCCACCCAACCAGAGCAGCGCTTCACTTCCATGTATAGAATATCACTCATGCCACAGACGTCGGCCTTGAATTTCTCCAGACATTGAGCACTTAGTGTTAAGGGCTTTAATAATTTGCTGCTACCAAAATAAAACGCCATTTCATTTATTATATGAGACATAAATTTATCTTAAAAAAAATTTTTTTTTTTTTAATTTAGTGCTAAAGCCTGTTTCTTAGTGAAAAAAATCATAACATGAAATAATTAATAAAATTTGATTTTATTACTTATAAACTGCATTTGGGGGCCTTGACTTTGACACAATTTTGACAAAATATATTTTTACGGAGGGTAAATAATTGAAAGTTATTTAAGGCTTAAGTATTTAATATTCTTGTCGGATTTTAATCACAGTTAAAAAGTTAAAGAAGTTCAATTTTTTAAGTTTCTAATAAATGTTCAATAAAGGTTTATCCTGTTCGCCCCGTGACCTATGGTGTGTTTTGAAATTTCTGCCCCATGTGTGATTGAGTTTGACACCCCTGTTATAACCAATATTCAATAATAATAAAACTCTTGATTTTTTTATTTTTCCAGTTGTAGTGACACAGTTTTTCTGTCTTTATCTAAACAGTTTTCCAGCATGAAGAGTTGGAAGGACATGAGGAAGGAGATCCTCTATCTGACTGCAAACCCCACAGGGTCTCCAAACCAAATGTACCAGGCTGTGTCCCGGATCGTGTGTGGACACCCAGAGGGGGGAGGCCTCAAAATCAAGTCTCTCAACTGGTACGAAGACAACAACTACAAGGCGCTGTTTGGAAACCACGGCAACGACAGCGACAATGAGCCGATCTCCAGTTACGATAACTCTTCCAGTAAGTATCCAACTCCCTGCAGCTTCCACAAAACAGCACTTGAATAAACTCTGGTCAACTCTCTTGTCTTTTTTAGCACCGTACTGTAACAACATGATGAAGAGCCTGGAGTCCAGCCCCATTTCCAGAATGATCTGGCGAGCGCTGAAACCTCTGCTCATGGGGAAGATTCTGTACACCCCAGATACTCCAGCAACCCAGAGGATCATCCATGAGGTATACAGAGGGCTCACTCTGAAGAAAGTCTCTTAAGAAGTGAGAAAGTATTGAATGTGTGTGTGTTCTTCAGGTTAATAAGACCTTCCAGGAGCTGGGCGTGTTGAGGGACCTGGGAGGAATGTGGGAAGAAATGAAGCCCAAACTCTGGAACTTCATGGAGAGCAGTGAGGAAATGGACATGGTCAGGGTGAGTGACGTCACTCCCTCAGACTAAACAGGACTGCGCTTACAGGACGGATCCTGTTTACATGGGAAGTTTACATGAGGCTGTCTGTGTTATGCCATCAAATATCAGAAGCAACCCTTACCAATATAGAATAGAGCGTGGCTGATAAAAGTTCAAGGAAGGGATGAGTATAAACAGACAATTCCACTTTAAGGGACAGTCATCTTCAGGTCAAGGATGAGAAAGTGTGAATCATACAGAAAATGCAGATTTTACAGCACTAATTTATTTTTTCTTGAAGAATAAGTCAACTCTAGAAATCGCAGCAGGAACAAAGAAAGCTCTGAAGCACAAGACTGCATTATTTGTTGGGTAAACAGGATTTTAGGGAAAACATGGAGCCTTAAAACACTTCCACCTAGTGGTAAAAGGCTGTCACTGTCAAACTGGAGACGTTTGGGTTCCTATGTATGTAATAGCTCCATAGATAAATGTTTTTTTAATGATCTATTGAGAGAAAAGCAACATAGATACAATAGCTAAAAGTAAGAGTGAAGGATTAAAAAAAGCTTCAAAATGTGATATAACTGAAAAATGAGGTCAGACCACTGGAACACAGTGGCTTCACAGCCTGAAGCTCTAATAAAGGTAAACAAACGAACTGCCAAGCATGCAATGCCTACTCGAAATGACTGAAGTTTTGCTTTTCATTTGCCCTTTACTTTGTTTTTGGTCATTTTTTTGTGGGTCTGTGTAAACAAAAAAATAAGAATGTGCATTTTAATTTTAGAACTTGCTGCAGAGTAATGTCGGCGCCGCGTTCCTGAACGCACAGCTCAGTGAGACTGAGTGGAGCGTGTCAGACGTGGCGAACTTCCTGTCAAAAGCCTCAGAGGACAAAAGACCTGCAGGGACCGCATACTCCTGGAGAGATATCTTCAATGAGAGCGATCACGCCATCCAGACCATTTCCCGCTTCATGGAGGTCAGTGTGCAGCTGAAAGATCTAGAATATATATAACAGAGGAGTTTCTGTCTTTAACTGTTTGCATGTCCAAAGATAATCAAAAGCAAAGAGAGAAAAAGGAAAAAAAAAATGTGGAAAAATAGGATAAATGTTAATTACTCATTTAGGTCAGTAGGTTGAAATCCTGAAATCAAATGTTCCTTTTCTTTCCATGCTTAATCTGATTAACTTGTTGACACACTGAACTGCTTCTTTTCTCTCCAAGAGAGAGACGGAAAATGTTCTGCTGCTAAATTTATATCCATCTGGGTGAAAGCATTACTTCAGATGAAATGGAAGAAAAAGATGATTCATAAATTATTGTTATGTATATTCATGTCAAAGCCAAATGAGGAGAAGCAAGTTTCAGTCTAAACAGGGATGTTTTTCATGTTTACAAACTCATTTGATCATATGACTCCAATAGAAACTGCCTCATTTTATTGGATCTACTGTAGAAACCTCCTAAAAAGTTTAGTTCAATAATTTACCAACTTTACAGAAAACAGAACTTGCAGTGTAACAACATCATGAATGTGTAAAGTGATGTTTTCCAGAGCTCAGACTATGTCCTCGAAGCCAACAGCGCTTCACTCTGTTAAATCAGCATTTCTTTTATTCTTCTGGCATTTCACACATTTGGCAGCACGAGTCTGTTTACAACACTCGAGCACATCGGAGGCTCATCTGTGGGAGGTCTTAAAATGTCACAGAAACAAGACCAGAAGGCTGACTCTTTGTTTGAGACAGAGTTGTTGCTCTGTGTCTTTGTTACATATGTTTGTCCCATTAAAGTCCCACTCTGACTTTCCCAGTGTTTTTTTAATTATGATTATGCAGTTTTTAGCCTCAATCCCCCAGCCGCTTTTCTCCTTCAGAGTCTACTGGAATTATCGTGTTAATGGTTGAAAATGTTAACGATTTTGTGTTAAATGGTTAAAAACATACTTGACCCAGTCTGTCCTCCTCAGTGTGTGAACCTGGATAAACTGGAGCCGGTGGCCAATGAGGAGCGCTTGGTCAACAAATCCATGAGTCTCCTGGATAACCAGAAGTTCTGGGCTGGAATTGTGTTTCCCGACATATCGCACAGCGACAACAGCGACCTGCCGCCCAACGTCAACTACAAGATCCGCATGGACATCGATAACGTGGAGAGAACCAACAAGATTAAAGACGGGTAAGTCATCGCTTTTTCTGTCAGTTTATCGTAGCTAAAATTGTGCTGACATTGCTGAATATTTGCAGATACTGGGACCCCGGTCCCAGAGCAGACCCATTTGAGGACCTCCGGTACGTCTGGGGAGGGTTCTCGTACCTGCAGGACGTCATAGAGCAGGGAATCATCAGAGCGGTCACCGGCTCAAAGGAGAAGACAGGCATCTACATTCAGCAGATGCCTTACCCCTGCTACGTTGATGACATGTAAGCCTGCTCTTTGTAGAAGTAACTGTCTTTAAACACTTCTGCAGGCTCAACCAAACATTTGATGTCCTTTTCAGTTTCTTGCGAGTGATGAGTCGCTCCATGCCGCTCTTCATGACTCTGGCCTGGATGTACTCGGTGGCCATCATAATTAAAGGCGTGGTGTACGAGAAGGAGGCCCGCCTGAAGGAGACCATGAGGATCATGGGGCTGAACAACGGCACCCTGTGGCTGAGCTGGTTCATCAGCAGCTTGATCCCGCTGCTGATCAGCGCAGGGCTGCTGGTGATGTTGCTGAAGGTTGGTCTCACAAGAACAAAATCTGATTCTTCAACTATCATCGCTCATGCTTTTCTTTTGGTATTAAGTGTTTCCTGTAACACCACTGAGTGAATTGTGGAAAACAAATGATCTCACTCTCTCTTTTCAGATGGGAAACCTGCTTCCTTACAGCGATTCTGGCGTCGTCTTCCTCTTCCTGGGATCCTTCGGCGTTGTAACCATCATGCAGTGTTTTCTCATCAGCACGCTGTTTTCTCGTGCCAACCTGGCCGCGGCGTGCGGTGGCATCATATACTTCACTCTCTACTTGCCTTACGTTCTGTGTGTTGCCTGGCAAGACTATGTGGGATTTGGAGCAAAAGTTGTAGTGGTATGTTCAAGAAAACAAATCCACATACAGTATGTACATCAATGCCACTGGATTCACTAAACAGTAGATGCTCTGTTTTCCCATCAGAGTCTGCTGTCTCCTGTGGCTTTTGGCTTTGGCTGCGAGTACTTTGCCTTGTTTGAGGAGCAAGGAGTGGGAATCCAGTGGTCCAACTTGCTGGCAAGCCCCTTAGAGGAGGACAGCTACAACCTAACCACATCCATCTGCCTCATGCTGTTTGATGCCGTGCTGTACGGAATCATGACCTGGTACATTGAATCGGTTTTCCCTGGTAAGTCCTTCAAAAAGGCCAAAATATATTTCCTCGCAATTTTCAGATGATTTATTTTAAAACTGTGATTTATTGTTGGCTAATTTGTGTTAATTACAGGTCAGTATGGAATCCCCAGACCTTGGTATTTCCCTTTCACCAAATCATATTGGTGTGGAGAAAAAGAAAATAAAGACATGTCTGCATCGATGTCAAAGAAGGGAAACGCAGAGGGTAAGAATTATATTCAGCACTCCTACAGGATTTCTTTAGTCTTTGCATTTTATTGTAAAAACTGATTTTGTGTGATATTATGTACAGCTGTGTGCATTGAGGAGGAACCTGGCCACATTGATCCCGGAGTTTACATCGAAAACCTTGTGAAGGTCTACAGTCACGGAAACAAGCTGGCTGTTGATGGACTGAGCCTGAAGTTCTATGAAGGACAGATCACCTCCTTCTTGGGTCACAATGGAGCCGGCAAGACCACCACCATGTAAGACACAATCAAACCTCAGCCCCAAGTGATAGATTTGGAAATTAGACCCTCTTAAACATGGAAGGTCGTGTGTTTTTCCGCCTTGTTTCTGATAGGTCCATTCTAACTGGGTTGTTCCCGCCCACCTCTGGCACCGCCTACATCCTGGGGAAGGACATCCGCTCCGAACTCAGCACTATCCGACAGAATCTGGGCGTCTGCCCACAGCACAACGTGCTTTTCAGCATGTATGTTTGCAATGTGTCAGCATCATCTGTTAAGCCTCTTACTTCACGCGGTCGCTGAGAATATTTGACCAAATTGTGTGTGTGTGTTTGATCTAATCCAGGTTGACAGTAGAGGAACACATCTGGTTCTACGCGCGCCTGAAAGGGCTTCCAGAGGAGAAGGTGAAGGCTGAAATGGAACAAATTGTGAATGATGTCGGCCTTCCTCACAAACGAAACTCTCGCACAAGCACCCTGTCAGGTCAGTTTCTTCACCTCACTTTTCTAATTTTACCTCTCTTCTTACAAGAAAAAGTTTACATGTTTAATTTTAAGCGATTTTGAATTTAGAAACTGCATTTGTGACTTTTCTTGTTAGGTGGGATGCAGAGGAAGCTGTCAGTGGCTCTGGCTTTTGTCGGGGGCTCCAAAGTTGTGATTCTTGATGAGCCCACAGCTGGTGTTGACCCCTACGCTCGAAGGGGAATCTGGGACCTGTTGCTAAAATACAGACAAGGTAAAGACAGAATCGTTATTCTTTCTCTCTTTTATTTGAAACCAAACATCAATGTTTTGCCTTAACTCTTTCAGGCCGTACCATCATTCTGTCCACTCATCACATGGATGAAGCTGACATCCTGGGTGACAGAATTGCTATCATTTCCCATGGCAAGCTCTGCTGTGTGGGCTCCTCCCTCTTCCTGAAGACTCAACTCGGTACAGGCTACTACCTGACGCTGGTGAAAAGAGACTACGACTTGACTCTGCAGTCCTGCAGGAACTCTGCCAGCACAGTTTCCTACAGCAAGAAAACAGAGAAGGTAGGAAGGTTACAGTATGATCAACTAAGGCAGGGGTGTCAAACTCAATCGCACAAGGGGCCAAAATCCAAAACACACCTTAGGTTGCAGACCGAACAGGATAAACATTTATTGAACTCTCTAAAACTACATTTTTAAAACTTGAAAACTGTAACTTTTTAAATTAGTTATGAACTAGATATAAAGTATTACCTGTGATAATGTTAGTGTGAATGCTGTAAGCTGAATGTGGCTGCTGAAGTGCTAATAACTGAAATTGATAGCTAAAAACGCTGAAGCTCATAGCTTCAAATGCTGAAGTTAATTGATGAAAACGCTGAAGCTTATAGCCAGCTAAAAATATTAACTAAATACCAAATTAGTCTAAAAAAAAAGTAAAAAAATACAACTTAGGTTAGCCAAAACAGATAGTATCTAGCTGAAAAAATAGCTAAACGTCAAAATATTAAAAAAAACTGAAAAAAGCCTAAATTAACCAAAACTACTAGCTGTAGCTGAAAAATTAGCTAAAAAATTAGCTAAACTCTCTTTTACTCTCCAAAAAATATATTTTGTTGAAGTTATACAAGTTAGAAATAAGCACAAGATAACATTGGGCCTTTGATAAC
>NC_050525.1:1231222-1238218 GCF_002922805.2 Oryzias melastigma | reverse complement strand
TAGCTAAACTCCAAAATAGCTATCCTAAAAGTTAGCAGAATGCCAATTTTTAAAACGTTAAAACCTTAACCTTATAACATAATTATGAATAATAAAAAGTCAGGAATATTATTCCAGAATAAATCCACTTAAACCTTATATAACTTTCAATATTTTACTCTCCATAAAAATATATTTTGTTGAAGTTATACAAGTTAGAAATAAGCACAAGATAACATTGGGCCTTTGATAACAATAAAATAAAATGATCTGGAGGGCCGGATAGGATTACCCCCGGGCCTTGACTTTGACATGTGAACTAAGGCATTAAAAGGAACATTTGGTGACAGATTTATTTTTTTTTTTCTAGGAGGACAGCATATCTGAGAGCAGTTCAGATGCTGGACTGGGCAGTGAACCTGACAGTGAAACCACCACTATTGGTAAGACATGGATTAAAAAATCCTTTAACCCCTTTTCTGATAGACATTCACTCAAATACCTTACGTCTTCATTCTTTTCCACAGATGTTTCCCTCATTTCCAACGTGATTTTCAAGCATGTCCGGGAGGCTCGCCTGGTTGAGGATCTTGGACATGAACTCACTTATGTCTTGCCCTACCAATCAGCTAAAGATGGAGCCTTCGTGGAGCTCTTCCACGAGCTTGATGACCGGCTTACTGATCTGGGAATATCAAGTTATGGAATTTCCGATACCACTCTGGAAGAGGTAAGATTTTCATTTATGATAAATGTGTGCTGAACAAATGAGGTAAGAATTTTTGTTGAGTGTGGTGTCCTTTTGTGTTGCAGATTTTCCTGAAGGTAGCAGAAGACAGTGGAGTCGATTCTGTTGAGCTTTCAGGTGAGTGTGGTGTTGGCTCCAGTATCATGTATTTGGTGCTTTGGCTCTATTTTTTGGTCTATCTCTTGGAAGAGTAGCTGCAGACAGCATAAAGTTTTGTTGTTGCTTTGTTTTTGTAGACGGAGTCGTACCAACTCGGACTCGTCGACGCCATGCTTTTGGAGATCACCAGAGCTGCCTGAAACCCTTCACTGAAGACGACTTTGACTTCAACGACTCTGAAGGTGATCCAGGTAGAGCTGCACTACCTGCCATGCAGTGCAATGACAACAATTGTCCTATTGCTGTCATTCATTGGGTGTTGCGTTTGAAAATGTGACTGTATAAAACGTAAAAAAATGTGAGTGACTCAGTGGGGTTGCTCTTTGTGTTGTCTAGAATCCCGTGAGACTGACTGGCTTGGTGGGGCAGACGGCAAAGGTTCATACCAGGTGAAAGGCTGGAGTCTGAAGAGGCAACAGTTTGTCGCGCTGCTCTGGAAGCGCTTCCTCTACGCCCGGCGCTCCAGGAAAGGTTTCTTTGCTCAGGTGCGGCGTTGCTTATTGTATTTGTGCATGAAGTCTTAGCCTGTCTAGATTTTTTTTTTTTTGCTATTCGTTAATAATGCTGGAGTAATGACATCTTATGAGTTATAAAAATCGTCTTTTTTTTTTTTAGATTGTCCTTCCAGCAGTGTTTGTGTGTATCGCCCTGGTATTCAGCCTGATTGTTCCTCCATTTGGAAAGTACCCCAGCTTGGCTCTGCATCCCAGCATGTATGGAGAACAGTTTTCTTTCGTCAGGTGAGTCTTCTCTTTGGTATCTTTGTTTGTTTTTGTTCTATAAACCCTTTGGAATCTTCAAAGCAGCTTTTTTATTTGGTATAATTGTTTTGTAAAGAATAAAAAAGACCCTTTTGGGTGTTTTTCACCATATCCACACGGCTGTACTGTAAGTCCTGAAGGCAAATGTCTGTGTTTGCAGCAATGACATGCCTGAAGACCCTCACACCAACAAACTGCTGGGAGCTCTGATGGAAAAACCTGGCTTTGGAAGTCGCTGCATGAAGGGAGAGCCCATACCGTGAGTACTTGGGACACATTTGACTTTTTTTCATTCAAATAAATCACTTTTTACAATCTGTAGAATTCTAGAAAAACAGTAAAGACAGTCTCTAACGTGATGTAAACTCCTCTCCTTTTGCACCCCAGAAACACCCCCTGTACTGCTGTTGAAGACGAGTGGTCAGTCCCTGACATCTCTGAGAGTGTCAGGGACATTTTCGACAAGGGCAACTGGACCAAGGAGAACCCTTCTCCTCTGTGTCAGTGCAGCTGTGAGGGGAGAAAGAGAATGCTGCCGGAGTGTCCTGATGGAGCTGGCGGACTCCCACCACCACAGGTCAGTGATGCAAATCAGAACCCAGGTGAAGCCTTAGTCACATACACCCGTACAGGATACCCCTACTTGGGCCCATAGCGGTTTGTAAAGAGGAAGCGCTGCATCTTAAGAAGACCACAGCTGCGTCTCAACCACTTCCCCCTTACTTACATGTTGATGAAGTGTTTGCTACAACCTGACGGCTGCAGCATGGCCATAGAAAAAAATATGTATCAATGTTTTCGCCTTACAGGCTCAACGAGTTATCTATGATCTTAACCACAGATTTTCCCATTTTTTACCTGCAGACAGAACGTAATCACTCGTAAGGGCAGTTGTGACTAAGGCTTGATCAGTGTCCTTAAAACACACAGACATCTCAATAAACACATGCTTTGGTCTCCAGATGAAGATCAGTGACAAAGACACCCTGCAGAACCTGACTGGCAGAAATGTATCAGACTACCTGGTCAAAACCTACGCACAGATCATTGGCAAAAGGTATTCCTCGAATAAAGTTTTACTTTAATTCACTTCAACATAAAGTTCGATCTTCCATCACAGTTACTAATGAACTGAAATGTTTGTAACTCGTTTCCAGCCTGAAAAACAAGATTTGGGTCAATGAGTTCAGGTATGTATTCATTTATTTGTGTATTAATAATCCCGTGTGCTGTTTTCATCTCTGACGTTCTACCATGTTTGACTCTATAACAGGTATGGCGGATTCTCACTGGGTGCAAGGAGCTCCCAGTTTCTGTCTCACAAAGAGGAAATTGATGATGCGATTGTTCAGCTGAGGAGGCGCTTCCATCTTGAAAGAGTAAGAAACCTTATTTTGTTGTGCTGTACACAAATATGTTCAGTTGTGGCATTAATTAGTCTGACTACTCTGTGTTCTGATGTCAACCTGAAAGAGTTATTTCAGCATTCTTGTTCAATAAAATTACAAACTATTTATTTTCTGCTGTGTCCAGGGAACTGCATCTGATCGGTTTTTCCGCAGCCTGTCCAGTTTCATCCAGGGATTGGACTCCAAGAATAACGTGAAGGTTAGCATGCACAGACAAATGTACACTAGCAGCACCTGGTTTGTAGAAAACCATCACACAAATCAACTCTTACGTCTTCAACAGATACACTCCCTCTTTTCTATTTCTATTCATCCAGTGATGTCAAACATCTGTCATGGACTTTAGAACTCCCAGTTTTTCTCATCCTTGTACGTTCCTGAATGTTAAACTGAAATCTCACGTCTGTCCCTCTAATTCCAGATCTGGTTCAACAACAAGGGCTGGCACAGCATCAGCTCCTTCCTCAATGTGATGAACAACGGCATCCTGCGCGCAAGTCTGCCAGCTGGAAAAGACCCCAGCAAGTTTGGCATCACGGCCTACAACCACCCACTGAACCTCACCAAGGAGCAGCTGTCACAGGTCGCATTGTGAGTATCACAGCAAGCATGGGAGGTCGTCAGAAAATGAAATCCCCCCCTTTGACCACGTGGTCTGTTTCCCAGGATGACGACATCGGTGGACGTGCTGGTGTCCATTTGTGTGATCTTTGCCATGTCCTTCGTGCCGGCCAGTTTTGTGGTCTTCCTCATCCAGGAGCGAGTGAACAAGGCCAAGCACATGCAGTTCATCAGTGGAGTACAGCCATTCCTCTACTGGCTGGCCAACTTCGTCTGGGATATGGTGAGGCGCTCGTCAGCCAGTCCAACTCCTTATCTGATTAAGAGGAAATCAAAATGGGATGAAATGTCAGAAATTCCCTCTATTTAGACCCGCCTTTCCTCCCTCTTTTGCAGTGTAATTACATCGTTCCTGCCACACTGGTGATCATCATATTTGTGTGTTTCCAACAAGACGCCTACGTCTCCTCCACCAATCTCCCAGTGCTGGCCCTGCTGCTCCTGCTTTATGGGTAATTTGGACAAAGGGGCTGTTTTGGGTTCTTTCTTTTCACTCCTTTATGTGTCTATAAATAAAAACAACATTTTGTTTTTGCAGGTGGTCAATCACCCCTTTGATGTACCCGGCCTCCTTCTTCTTTAAGATCCCCAGTACTGCCTATGTGGTCCTAACTAGTGTCAACATACTGATAGGAATCAACGGCAGCGTGTCAACATTTGTTCTGGAGCTGTTTGGAAGTAACGTGAGTAGATCCTCAGAGCAGAAAACTGCGTTTCTGGCATTTCTTTACATGTAGATTAATGAAAAAAATTTGCTTTTTGGTGCTGAGATTAAAAGACTAAAAGAGCATTTCCGTTTTAGGAGATCGGGGGCATCAATGACATCCTGAAAAACGTTTTCCTCATCTTCCCCCACTTTTGCTTGGGGAGAGGACTGATTGACATGGTGAAGAATCAGGCCATGGCTGACGCTTTGGAGCGATTTGGTATAAACTTAAAAGCCTTTACCGTCACATAACATTGTTTCATTCTAAAGACTTTTATTTTAAATTCCTCAAACATCTTTTGTGATGCAGGTGAAAACCGTTTCCGATCGCCACTTGCCTGGGACATGGTGGGGAAAAACCTGTTTGCAATGGCCATAGAAGGGGTTGTGTTCTTCTGTATCACAGTCCTCATTCAGTATCGCTTCTGCATCAAGACGAGGTTTGTGAAACCTTCAAACAGTCCTCCGTTCTTTTCAAATTTCCTGTCCAGGATGTTACATCTTTCTGTCTTCCTGCAGGTCTTCCATCAGCCACCTGAAACCGATTGGAGAGGAAGATGAGGATGTGGCCAGAGAGCGTCAGAGGATCCTGAGCGGAGCCGGGCAGTCAGATATCCTGGAGTTGAGAGAGCTCACCAAGATTTACAAACGGAAACAGAAGCCGGCAGTCGACCGGCTGTGTGTTGGCATCCCTCCTGGAGAGGTTAGCACATCTTCCTAAACACCTGAATCACACAGCTTTGTGTGAAAATCCATCCCTTTGAAATTTTGGGTGATCTACCCCACCTGATAAAGCAGATTAGAACAATACATTAAACATGAATTCTTCCTTTTTGCAAATTTCAGCAAAAAATATTTTTTTTGTGTGTGTGAAAATGTTCTGTTTCCAAATAATTTTAAACAAATGCTTTTAAAAAGGAGTCAGTGTTTGTAATACATGCCACTCCTACAATAATGCAAAATCAAGACTAAACTCAGTTCAAATTTCATACGGTTTTTACTAACTTAAAAAAAATGCAAGCTCCAGCTCTGCTTTTTATAAAAGCTGCTGCAAAAAAAGTTTTTAGGCCAAACCATCACTAAAAAACCCTGTTATACCCTGAAGGACTGAAACATCCGTAATGACAAAATGCTTTTCACTACTAAGCATAACTTTTTTCCTTATTCATTTATTTTTTTTCTCTCCTCCTGTCAGTGTTTCGGTTTGCTTGGAGTGAATGGAGCAGGCAAGACCAGCACCTTCAAAATGCTGACGGGAGACTCCTTGGTCACCAGTGGCGAGGCATACTTGGCAGGCAAAAGGTAAAAACAACAGAACAGATGTCATCAAATTGGCTAGGAGAAGTGCTTTTTAATGATTTAATGGTATTTAATGTTTAAAATCTGTGTTGATTGTCACATCTATAAACCCTTACATCTGATTTCTTTTCTGATTTCAGTGTAAATACTGAGATAGATGAGGTGCATCAGAACATGGGTTACTGTCCTCAGTTTGATGCCATCAACGACCTGCTGACCGGCAGAGAACACCTTGAATTCTATGCTATTCTGAGAGGAGTACCTGAGAAGGAAGTCTGCGAGGTAAACATGTGAAATCATATTTATCTGTGGGATGAGGAACTGTTCAAGTATGCTGGAGTTGTTCAGGACATGTGTGTGATCTGGAATACAGTGCTGTAGGCGGGACAGAGGAGTTCAAGGTGGAGGTGAGACTATTTTAAGGGTCAGCTTTGAGCTCCTTCTTGTTTGCTGTGTTGATAGACAGACTGACTAATGAGGTCACAGGAATCTTCGAGGACTATGATGTTTGTGGATGACACTGTAGTCGAGCAGAGAGCAGCTGGACGAACATCTACATGTAGAGAAGTGGAGATTTGCTCTGGAAAAGAGATGAACCTGCAAGTAAATAAATGTCTTCCTGACTCGTCATAGAAAGACACAAGTATCTGAGTAAATGAGAGAGACTCCAGTGGAATGGCAAGGCTACATAGGTGAAGAAGGTGGAGGACTTTTGGTACCTTAGATCAACAGTCCAGAACAACAGACTGTGGGAAAGAGGTGAAGGGGCAAGTCTTGGTGCCATTCAGTGATTTTTCAACTTATCCTGTTGTACTATAGAGACACTGCTTTAGGTGGGAATGGGTGAAGGAAGATGTCGGATGTAATGTGTGACAAAAGAGAATCAGCAAAAATAAGTGAAAAGTGTGTTTAGAGACTCTAATAAAGAGACAGAAAGCAGAGAGGAAGGTGTTGAGGTTCTCTTTACGAGAGACCAGGATGGATCAAGAATGAATCCATCAGAGGGAAGAAAATTGAGATGGTTTGGTCACGTTCAGAGGAGGGATAGTGATGATGTTGGTTAAAGGATGCTGAGGTTGGAGATACCATGAAAGAGGAATAGAGGAAGACCATAGAGGAGGTTCATGGATCTCACTCCAACCACCTTGGAGTGAGAGGAAAAAGATAGATGGAAACAGAAGATTTCACTGGCAAACCTTATACGTCATAGTCTTCTTTCACTTTCGGCTTATCCCTTTTGGGGTCGCCACAGCGAAACAGCACCCACTGTTTTTGCATCAGTGATTTGGCAGAGTTTTTTTTTTTTTTTTTTTT
>NC_050525.1:1227352-1231156 GCF_002922805.2 Oryzias melastigma | reverse complement strand
GTCTTGCCTAGGGACCCAAACCTTGTACATCATAGTAAAACAGAAAAACCCACACGTTTTTAAATACAAAATCTCTCCACTAGGTGGCAGAGTGGGGCATCCGGAAGCTGGGATTGGTCAAATATGTGGACAAATCAGCAGGGAGCTACAGCGGAGGAAACATGAGGAAACTGTCCACGGCCATCGCTCTCATTGGAGGACCTCCTGTTGTGTTTCTGGTCAGTGAGACAAAACCAGTTTCAGTTCAAATGAGGACAAATTTAGAGCAGCAGCTAACTTTTTGTGTCTAAATGTTCTTAGGATGAGCCAACGACAGGCATGGACCCTAAGGCACGCCGGGCCCTCTGGAATGCCATCCTGAGCATCATCAAAGAGGGACGCTCTGTAGTTCTGACGTCTCACAGGTTTGTCACCCTTCTGCTCCTCCCCCTTTTCCATCGTTGATCTGTCATAAACAACCTTCTCCTGTTTGTGCAGCATGGAGGAGTGTGAAGCTCTGTGCACCAGGATGGCCATCATGGTCAACGGCAGGTTCCGCTGCTTGGGCAGCGTGCAGCACCTTAAAAACAGGTGAGCAACATTTCAGAGACAGAAATCCTGACTTCATGACATCAAAGCATAACTCTGTAATTCCCCTGTACTTTTCTGGTCAGGTTTGGCGATGGCTACACCATCATCCTGCGAGTGGCAGGGCCAGACCCAGACCTTCGGCCGGTGATGAACTTCATCGAGCAGGAGCTTCCAGGGAGCACTCTGAAAGAGAAGCACCGCAACATGCTGCAGTACCAGCTCCCCTCATCCCTCACCTCCCTAGCCCGCATCTTCTCCCTCCTCTCAAAGAACAAGGAGACACTCTGCATAGAAGACTATTCTGTCTCCCAGACCACTTTAGACCAAGTAAGCAAATGTTAAGAACGTGTCATTGGAGTTGTGCTAATAAATGCCCTCCCCCTGCTAAGTGGCGTCTCTGTTCTCTCTCTCTTTGAAGGTGTTTGTAAATTTTGCCAAGGACCAAAGCGATGAGGACCATTTGAAAGACGTCCACCTGAGCAAGCGGGACGCTGTTGTAGTGGACGTTTCACAGCTCAACTCTTTCCTCATTGACAGCAAGAGCAGGGAGAGTTGTGTCTGATCCCACCGCATCCACCAGTGGGAGCAGCTTCTCCCACTCTCCCTGCAGTTTGAAAAATATGGACCACAAGCCTGTGGGGGAGGGGAACCTTTATTTTTTTGTTAGTTTTTTTTAACTAAGTGTTTTAGTCTTTTTTTAAAAAAATCATTTTTCAGTGAACCTGCACCTGAGCGCACAGCCTTTCCACAAAGGCAAAAGCTGCAGGCTTTGTGAAAAACACTGACAAAATGAAAACTCAATGCAAATCAATGCAAGAAAATGTGTACAAATATATTTAAGATGACGATATCCCTACGGATGTTGGAGACAGTTACATCTTCTGCAGCAGGATGACTGCAGAAAGGCAACGGAGGGAAAGACTGGCTCCTCACTTAGAGGGCAAGAGGGGGACGCAGGAAGGAAATACCTTGGATTCGTTATTCCCATTCCTCAGAGGAGTCATGTGGATCATTCACTGCCAGCTTTTGAAACATGGACTGACCACTTTTTTTATTCAGGGTCAAACTTCTTCAGCTTGTCTTTGTTACCAACGGCAGTTTTATAATCAAAATGATGGTTTAAAAAAAAAAAGTGACAAAAGTGCAATCTATGTGATTATTTCACTAATTGAAAATTGTAGAACTGCATACCCTCTGCAGAGTTCTTCTCTTCTGTTGTTACATGTCTGACTGCTACTGTTGTTCCTGGTTACCTTAACATTGTTCAGCCCAGTGCCTGTAGACGTGGAGCCACAGATGAGCACTCCATCACAAACCACACGTATGCTGCCAAGGAATGTAGAGCAACAACGACACGCATCCCCAGCCCGTAGAGAAACATGCTTTTGGAGTGTGACCATCATTATCTGTGTCCAAAGAAAACAAAACAATTGCTCGATGTTTGTTCCAGTTCTTCAGCCTGTGATGTCGCTCTGCTTTTCCTCCCTGATCTGAATCAGAGGGTTCCTCAAGGTTGTTTTGGAAAGATGGCTTTATGTTTGTGACCGCATGCTTCCTGCTAGGCCACGCACTTTCAACATCAGTGCATCTGTGTCCGTGTGTGTAGACCAAAGCATGCCAGTAGATCTGTGTTTAATGCAGTGGAGAGAACTAAAATCTCCTTCATTACTGTTGGATTTCTTGTCAAATGATGCGATAAAAAAACAACTTAAAGTAGAGCAGGAGAAAAGTGAAGGGACTGATGGGATTCTAGCAACCTATTTCTGTGGATATAATGTACAGTAGTTTGATGTCACCAGTGATCTATCAGTATCTGTGCCAAAATGTTTGATCAAACTGTGTAATCCTAATGAGGCAAATGATTTTTGAAGTCGTTCTTTGAACCACGCATTTGCTCAGTCACTCGATCAGTCGTAAGCTGCTGGAAACAAAGCAGGCACATATGTCAAAGGTTTGTTCTGTGGTTTGATCTCAACTTTTACTGCTCTCTTTGCTCTAGTGACTTTGCCAAATCCCAAAGTGGTCACATTCACAACGTGAACGCAGCCGTCAAGAAAGAAAGATTCTGTTTGGACCCAGTCAGTCAGCCAAGCTGAACATGTCGATTACAATTGTGCTTGTAGTGCTTTGTAGCTACAAATCCAGGGTTTGAACTAAGGACAGAATCTCACCATAGATTCCCTGTCTGTTGATAAATCTTGAAAAGTGTTTTATAATTATTGAAGTTAAGAACTGACCCTTCCAAACTTTTTTTTTTTCCTTATCTAAAAAAATGAGCACTTTATGGGCATAGCAGCCTTTGGTTTTCACCGTGTAGAATTAGGCATTTGAAAACTCAAAAATAAATATCTGCACTGAAGAACAGACATGATGGAGAAACATGAAGCTACATCACTGCAGTTGTAGATTTGTTTGAAACTTGAAACATAGATCAAAGGCTTTTGTGAGTTAGAGAAATTAGTGGAACGGTGAAAATAAGACTAGAAGTTGTTGTTAAGAGAGCAATGCAGGACATTACTTAAGTGGTCATTTTTCTTCTCTTCTCGATCTCAATATTACTATTTGTTTACATTTTAAAGTATTACAAATGTTTGAGTCTGTTAACCGTTGTGTATAAATATTCAACATTAATAAAAATTCATACATTTTCAAATGAAAGTCTTTTGACTGTTTTTTTTAAATACAGTTACATATGTAAAGGGCACCCAAGCATGCAAAAGGATTGAGGTAAATCCAGATTTTGTGTTAGAAAGTGTATTTATTATAATAGAAATTTAATAAGAGCAAATTGTGCATTTTATTTCTTTAATGTCAAATTTCCTCCAAAAAATGTGTTTAATTATTTTTGTAGTTCACTTTTTTTGCATTTACCCTTATTTATAGACTTAATTTAAAAATAACACTTCTAAAAAAAAGAGAGAAGGATTAATAAACCAGCTGTCAACCAAAAGAGTCTGAACAAATGTATTAAAATAGGAAATGTCCAAAAATTTCCTATCAGGTTTGAAAGGATGGTTCAGTCTACCGCCCTCTGGTGGTTGAATTTATTTAAAGGCTTACTGGAAATTCAGTGCCTTTTTACTTTATTTCTTTTTTTTCTTTTTTACCTTTATAGCTCCAAGATGTTCAATAAACAAATATAAAATTTCAGCAGACGCACCGCCTCAGGAAAGAAGCTATTCCTGAGTCTGGTGGTCCGGCTCTTTATGCTCCGTAGCCTCTTCCCGGAGGGCA
>NC_050525.1:1213899-1226553 GCF_002922805.2 Oryzias melastigma | reverse complement strand
CCTTTCAGCACCCGTCCGTGGACGTTGTCGGGTCCAGCAGCTTTCCGTGGGTTGATACCCTTGAGGGTCCTTCTCACTTCAGCTGCTGAAGTTGACTGTTAAGTCAACTGCACAGACACGAATTTAGGCAATCTGATGTCCTGTGGCGTGACTTGTATTTGTCTTGGCTGCATTTCATTTAACATAACACCCCTTGAGGAACAAAAAGAACAAAAAAAGTGTTGTTCTTAACTTCCGTCTTGTCTGTTTTAGGGAATAAACTGTTGAGAACTGTTAAAGACATCTCAGATCTGAGTGTGAAAATGTCTCAACAAAGTACCTGCGATGCAATTCACCAAAGAAGACATCAGGGTAGGTTTTTTTTTTTTTTTTCCCAGAGAGATGCATTTTTAAATGTATTTTAACTCTAAAGGTTCAGAAGTCTTTACTTGATATCAACATGTTATGTGAAGTTTGTCACATAGGGCGGTTTTTGGAACTTTGCAGGCAAAAAGAATTTAGGCAGGTCTATCTATTTTGGGGTCATTTTTAGGATGTACCTATTCAGTCAAGCCACAATTCCATTCAATTTATAGTTTTAAAGTTTTGAATTAGATTTTTTTCCAATTTCATTTTTTCTCTCAACACAATGATTTTAAGGCCAAGTATGTTTTCTTTTTGCTCCTTACATCAAACAGTCTGTTTTGCTACCGACAGGATTCAATACAATTATACATAATATTGAAATAATCACAAATCCTTTCACACTCGGTTCATGTTGTGCTCCATGTGACGGACCGCTCTGCACGCTGCTCGACGCAAACCTTACTCGCACGCCTTTGCAGTCAGTGCAAATGACCGTTCAAGCACAGCTTGCAGAAAAAAAGGTATAAAGAGAGTTGATAAAAAAGAGAACGGCTCCTGGGAAGGATTCAGAAGGGAAAAGCTCAAAAGGTCAAAATGAAAAAGAAAAGTTGCAGAGTGATCAATTTCAGGTTTGAATTTGCGTTAATAGTTAATTTTCCTGTTCAGTTGAAGAGTGTTCTGCGAGGTGAAGCAGCACACAGAGTGCAACATCACAGCCGATTGTGCAATCCTATGTAAACTGAGTTGAATGTGTGCCGCTTGTTTACTCAGCGTATGTGAATAATGTTATGCCTTAATATTTTTTACATTGTTGACCCTTTCATTAGATGTGCTTATTTAAATTGTAATGTATTTCACATTTGTCTAGAATCTGTTTATTGTTTGATCTGATGTAAAAATTGCACTGAAAAGACAGAGGTGAGGAAACAACAGTGCTGTTTGTGATAGTAATGAAGAAACAAAAGATCTTTGGTTTTATGAATGTTTATAAGTTTGGGAGGGTTTGTAATGTTGGTGTTGCACAAAATCACCAAATACTCCCACTGTGCAAAAGTTATGATGTGAAGACTTCTTATTCACTTCAGTGTCACATGTTGGTGCCCTGAGGGTGCAGAACGCTGCGCCAGGCACCATGTTTTTTTTTTTTTTCGAAATCCCGTCGAGTATCAACGTCAACAGGACTTCTTTACAGCTCATAGTCTGGGTGTGGTTGTTGAAGGTGTTTATTCTATGTCAAATTTGAACTTATTTCAAGCATTATTTCATACTGCTCTCTGTGGAAGTCATTTCAGAATCTGCACATTGACAATAATAAAGACAGAATGGGCTACTTCAAGTGTAATGAAAATGTAAGGACCTTCTTTATCACTGTCAGATAGTAAGATTAAATCTACTTTTAAATATACAAATGCCGGGAGCTCGCTCTGTACAATGTGGCATCCACACTGTAAGGACTGTGGACGTTTTTGTCACTTCTGTAATGGGTTTGGGTCATGTTCTGTTTTGAATTGTCCTTCAGTCACATCAGTTTCAGGTTTGTCAAGATTCACAGCTGTCTCTATTTCAGTTAATTACCCTCAGTCTGTATTAGTGTCTAGTTTTTCAGTTCTTCCTTGTCAGGTCATCTGATCTGTTCTGCCACCCTTTGTTTGGCTCCATGTGTTCTTCTCAGTTACATGCATCATTTCCCCACAGTGATCTCCAAAAGGACTCTTGGATAAAACAAATTTGTGTCTGACTTTATGTTTAATATTGTTTCTGGAACCTCTCACATTTAAAGAAATAATGGACAGAGACATAAAATTGAAATAGAAACAAGGAACAGAAAAAAATGATTTGACCATAGAAGGAATAGAAAAGTTTGAATTGAGAATTTATGGTCCCTCAGGAACGGAACAGGATAAAAGCCTGCAAACCTTGACCAAAAAAGTTGTGAACTAATACCATAACAATAATTTCATTATTAAATTGGTTTTATATAGTGCCTTTAAATGACCTTGGTCAAAAAAGGCACTGTACATTAAAAGTTCAAAGAATAAAAACAGCTAAAATATTTAAAACACTTATACATAAAAAGTAGGCGTGGAGATAAAAATATAAATGACATAAAAACACAAGATAAAAGCAGAGCTAAAACAATAAAACACACCACCAGAGCAGAGTCTCATGCTGTGTCAAATGCCTGGCATTAAAAGTGGGTTTTTAGAAGTTTAAAAAAAAAAAAGAAGAAATGGACAGTGGTAATTCATTCCACGGTTTCGGTGCACAGATTGAACACGCTTGTTCCCTTCTGAACTTCTTAGACCTCAGTATACCTCCAGGAGAAGCTGATGAGCTGACCTGAGGCACCAGGTTGGGGTGTAAGGACAGAGAAGCTCAGAGAGGAACAGTTGTTTAAAGATTTAAAAACAAATTAAAATGAATTCTGAAATTCACAGGGGTGATGTGATCACTCTTACGCGCTCCAACCAGATCCAGAACAGCAGCGTTCTTCACCAGCTGAAGACGTGAGAGGGACGACTCCAAAATAAAGTTACAGTAATCCAGCCGGGATCTGATAAAATGTGAGGATTACTTTCTCAAAATGATGTTTAGATAAAAATGGTTTCACAAACCAATGTGGCACGTAGCATACCTCGTATAGGTAGAGGTTTTAAGAGACGAAATTTGGAGAGCTGCTTTTGAAGTCACTTGTAAATACAGTAGTACTTGAAAAAAAATAGTGTAATAAAATAATAAACTAAAGCAATAAAAAACTAAAGTTAATACATTTTAGCAGCTTACTCATTGACATGTAATAAGTGTGCTTGAGATGACCCTGGAGGATGCACCTCTGCACATGATCACCTGGAGCGCAGCGTATGCTGGTTAGTTTTTTGCACCGTCACATGTGCACCAACACGAAAGTATGTGCGAAAGGGGCAGGATGCTAAGAGGAAGGTATCAGAGCAAGAATGATTATTTTGACGAATAAAAAGACTGAGTAATAACTGTCTATTTTTTAATGGAAGTCAATTTGATTTTGACCTTCTTTGAATTTGTGGGTCCTAGCAGAAAAGAATAGCAGAAATGGAAAAAATTAAGTTTAACCATGTATAATGGAGATATTTTGCTTTTTTTTTACAGGAAAGAAACCATACATTGTGATTGCTGTGAGTGTTGGTCTCCTGTGTGTTATTCAGGCGGTTCTCAACATTTCACTTCGTCTTTCTCTCAGTAAGTTATTTTTGTCTCAACTTTAACATTGAAATAAACAAAAAATTCTATCTTCAAAAGCTACAGATTTGTCTAAGTCACAGTCATTTCTCTAAATTTGAAAATAGTTTTGCAGTCATTTTTATTAAATTAGATTGACACCCAATTTGTGATCTGTCTAAACTACAAAAAAAATATTTTGTTTATAAAAATGCCTGTGGCCAGTGAAACATCAGCGTTACGAATGTGGTCATACATGTTTCAAACGTGGGATAATCTGCACAAACCTGTGTGTGTCTGAATCAGGCACAAATCTCGCAATAGTATGAAGATCATGTTTAAGTTTTAGTGAAATATCAAGAGTTTTCATACCTCTTCCAAGATATTCAACTATTTCATACTTTTCAGCAGAGATCCCAACCGTGTCCCCCCCCCCTACATCTGTTTTCCTACTAACTGAAAGGTTTCAGTACAAGTAAACAATTATACATAATACTGGAATGATCACAAAACCGTTCCTACTGGGTTCATGTTGTGCTCCACATGTGATGGACCGCTACGCACCCACACCAGCTTAGCACAACCAACCCAACCCAGCAACCCCCTCCAAACTTAAAAACTTCGGTTTAGTGATAACTGCAAGATATATATATATATACATTGTAAAATTTAAAGTAATAAATACACTTAAACTGTCAGTCTGTGTTTAGGCTTTTTTACAATTAGACATGTTTTCCTCTTCCTGTTCTGTCAGCATGTTCTGGGGGAACTGAGGAGATTTTGAAGAACAGGACCAATGAGGGAGAGTCAAAGAACGTGACCATTAAGGATGAGTCAAAGAGTGTGACCAATAAGGACGAGTCAAAGAACCTGACAAATGAGAGGGATGAGCTCAGGCAGAAGATGAAGAAATATGGTGAGGACAGAAATGAAATTTAAATTTTCATGTGAACTGTGTGTGTGTGGGGTGGAGGGGGATGCTACTGATGAAAAACTATATATTTTGCTTTAAACTGTCATGAAAGGGGCTATTCCATGAAAAAAAAAAAACTTTTTGAGCTTTTAAGTATACTATACTGTTCATTCCTTACTATAAAAAACCCCAAAGCAGCATTCACACATTTCATATTACTATAACTAGCAAACCTACAAAAAATTAAAGCATTTAATTGTACATGCAATAAAAGCACCATCAGAATGAACTTTCAGTTACTCGGGCGCCGTCTCATAATGCAACAAAAGATGAATAGCACAAAAACACTTCTTTTTTTAATGGTTGTGAAATATTGATGTTTTTTTTGTTCTGATGTATTCAATCCTATTGCTGTTGGTTTTGCATACTAAATACAAATGCAGAAACATTTCAAACAAACATAGTTGCAAAACTATTTCAACACTTTTATTTGTGCAATATTCTTATGAAACCATTTTTTGGAGTAAATGCCAATGTATGTTTAAAAAAAGGAATTTGACTTACAGCCCAAGCCAGGGTCTCATTGTGCCGATCCCAAGCCCGGATAAATGCAGAGGGTTGTGTCAGGAAGTGCATTTGACATAAAATCTTGCCAAATCAAATATGCGAATCAGACCTACGAAATCCATACCGGATCGGTCGAGGCCCGGGTTAACAACGACCGCCATCGGTGCTGTTCACCGACAGGGTGCCGGTGGAAATTGGACTACTGTTGGTGGAAGAAGGAGAGGAGGAAGGCGGGTTCGTAGGGAGAGAGAGAAGAGGAAAGTCACTAGTGTTGGACTGAGAGTTGGGACTTTGAATGTTGGAACAATGACAGGAAAGGGTAGAGAGTTAGTGGACATGATGCAGAGGAGAAAGGTAGACATACTGTGTGTCCAGGAGACCAGGTGGAAAGGTAGCAAGGCTAGAAGTTTAGGAGCAGGGTTCAAGTTGTTCTATCATGGTGGAGATGGGAAGAGAAATGGAGTAGGAGTTATCCTAAAGGAGGAGTTTGTTAGGAGTGTTGTGGAGGTAAAAAGAGTGTCAGATAGAGTGATGAGTCTGAAGATAGAAATGGAGGGTGTCATGTTCAATGTTGTTAGTGGGTATGCCCCACAGGTAGGATGTGAGCTGGAAGAGAAGGAGAAGTTCTGGTTGGATCTTGATGAAGTGATGATGAGCATCCCTGGAAATGAGAGAGTTGTCATTGGTGCAGATTTCAATGGTCATGTTGGTGCAGGAAACCGAGGTGATGAGGAGGTGATGGGCAGGTTTGGTATCCAGGAGAGGAATGTAGAAGGACAGATGGTGGTTGATTTTGCAAAAAAGATGGAAATGGCGATAGTGAATACATTCTTTGAGAAGAGACAGGAACATAGAGTGACCTATAAGAGCGGAGGTAGAAGCACACAGATAGACTACATCTTGTGTAGACGGTGTAATCTGAAGGAGATCAGTGACTGTAAAGTAGTGGTTGGTGAGAGTGTTTCCAGACAGCACAGGATGGTGGTGTGTAGAATGACTCTGGTGGTGAAGAAGATGAAGAAAGAGAGGGCAAAGGCAGAGAAGAGGACAAACTGGTGGAAGCTGAAAAAAGAAGATTGTTGCATGACTTTTAAGAAACAGTTGAAACAGGCTCTGGGTGGTCAGGAGGTACTCCCAGATGACTGGATAACTACAGCTAATGTGATCAGGGAGACAGGTAGGAGTGTACTTGGTGTGTCATCAGGAAAGAGAGTTGATAAGGAGACTTGGTGGTGGAATGAGGAGGTGCAGGAGTGTATACGGAGTAAGAGACTAGCTAAGAAGAAGTGGGACACTGAGAGGACTGAGGAGAGTAGACAGGAGTACAGGGAGATGCAGCGTAAGGTGAAAGTAGAGGTGTCAAAGGCCAAACAAAGAGCTTATGATGACTTGTATGCTAGGTTGGGTAGTAAGGAGGGAGAGACTGACCTGTACAGACTAGCAAGGCAGAGAGATCGAGATGGGAAGGACATGCAGCAGGTTAGGGTGATCAAGGATAGGAATGGTAATGTGGTGACAGGTGTCAGTGGTGTAATGGAAAGATGGAAAGAATACTTTGAAGAGTTGATGAATGAAGAGAATGAGAGAGAACAAAGAGTAGAAGAGGTGACGGTTGTGGAGCAGGAAGTAAGAAAGATTAGTAAAGGTGAAGTGAGAGGGGCTTTGAAGAGGATGAAGAGTGGAAAGGCTCTTGGTCCTGATGATATACCTGTGGAGGTATGGAAGTGTCTAGGAGAGATGGCAGTGGAGTTTTTGACCGGGTTGTTCAACAGGATCTTAGGTGGTGAGAAGATGCCTGAGGAATGGAGGAGAAGTGTGATGGTGCCCATTTTTAAGAATAAGGGAGATGTGCAGAGTTGTGGTAACTACAGAGGAATAAAGCTGATGAGCCATACAATGAAGGTGTGGGAAAGAGTAGTGGAAGCCAGACTAAGAGCAGAAGTGAACATTTGTGAGCAGCAGTATGGTTTCATGCCAAGAAAGAGCACTACAGATGCAACATTTGCTTTGAGGATGTTGATAGAGAAGTACAGAGAAGGTCAGAGAGAGCTCCACTGTGTCTTTGTAGATCTGGAGAAAGCTTAGTTGTGTCCCTTTAGTTGTTTTTGAGGTTATTTGTTTTTGATTGTATTGCTTGAAGTATATTTTCTTCTTCTAACAACTTTTTACCAAAAAGAGTGGCAGTATTTGAACGGAAGCTTGTATTACGTCTCTACAACCACTGCAAACTGGCAGGAGAGTCGAAATGACTGTTTGTCGAAGGGAGCAGACCTGGTTGTCATCAATGATGCTGCTGAGAACGTGAGTGCGCTAATTTTTCAGGTTCTGCTAACCCTTTCCCCTTCATTTTTGTTGCAACCCTTTATTTAGAAATATTTCCTTCAGTACAAATGTAATAACGGCTCTAAATCCTGGGTCATCTCTAAACTGATACTGAAACTGTCTTTACAAAAAAGGATTTTGCCAGAGGATTCGGAAAGAGAGTCTGGCTTGGGCTGTACAAAAATGGATCCAGCTGGAGATGGGTTGATGGAAGTTACCTTACAATTAGGTTAGTGCAGTTTAATTTAATAAATCTTTCTGTGATTTTATGATAAAAATGTGTGGTTACAAGGGTCACGTTTTGGGTTTCAGCTTTTGGGATGAAGGAGAACCGAACAACGATAAGGACCAGGAAGACCGGGTGGAAATGGCAAGATATTACCAATCCAACGGGTGGAATGACAATTCAAAGGAAACAAGATACCACTGGATTTGTGAATACAATATTTTTTAGCAAGAATGCAATTTGCTAAGAACTACTAAAGATAAATTAGCTTTTGTTGAGCTTTAAACCTTGATACAGATAATCTGCTGTCTGCTCTGCTCCTCTTCCCAGACATTATGAAAATATTTGAATACAGTGATATAACATAATTAATTTCTGATTAAGTCAATTATTTTTTCAACCAGTCTCACTTTTCACGTTTGTTTTTTTGTTATTTTAATTGTCGAACTCATTTAATGGAGTGACCAATTTCTTGTTTTCTGCAGCATCATCCAAATAAATTAGTTAAAAATCACAACAAGTGATTTCTTGGATCATTTTTAACATTCAGTTGTCAGAGTAAAAGTGTTTCTCAGATGAATTTTACAGACCTCTCTTATCTTTTTAAGTGAGACTACTTCTAGAATCCCTGACTGACAAACAGAACCAAATGAAAAATCAACTCGCTGAGATAATCTGATTCTCTGATTTTTTTCTCTTACCAGTTACTCAGGGAACCAATGCCTTTAGCTTTTCTTGATAGACCCACAAAATGCATTATTGCCAAAGAATAAAATGTAATAACAAATTTTAGGAACTGAGTAAATGAAATGTATAAAACAGATACACTGCAAAGCAACCTTTTGCTTGTGTCAAATAATAGTACAAGATGACAGTTTCTTTGAATTTGAGAGTGTTGTGTTAAACCGTGAACTTTTGAATACGTGATACATTATCAGACATCAACTTATGTTAAGGCAACCAAGCAAAAGCAACAAAAGTGTCTCTGACAATCTTTTTGGCTTCTTCCTTTTTTGAGTGTTAAAAAAATAAAAGAGGAACCATTGCTCTATTTGTTGAAGAATAAAGACAAATCTATTAATTTTTTTAAATAAACACATGTGAAATGTCAAAAACCAAAGCAAACTTGTGCTTGAACACCTTACTGGGAAAACATGCGAGTGAAAACTTTGTGAAATGCAGTGTCTAAAGAGAAAATGGAAAAAAGCAAATCACTTTGTTTTTATGGTTTTCTGTAGGTTGAAACTTTTTTCTTCCCCCTCTAACTTTTTGTCAACAATTCAACTGATTCCTCTCACCCAAAGAGAAACAAATCAACAGGTGACAACATAGATGTCAACAAAACATTCAAAGACCTTAATGAGTTCATTACTCTCATGAAAACTGAGCTAGCGCTGCTTTTAGAGCTATCTGAAGAGATCAGAACGAGAGTCAGCATTCTGGAGAAACGAGTGGACGATTGTGGAAGTGGAACAACACAGTGGCGGCCTGTGCATTTAAGAGCTGGGCCTTCAGTCTTTCTCCGCCAAAACCATCCTTGTTAAAATGAACTATTTTATGTTTCTAAGACCATCCTGTTATATATGAATATTAATTATGGAGCAATTCCATCATACATGGATCATTTGAATAGACTGAATTGACTACAATTGCACATATTGTTGAAATAAACTCTGCACGTGCATGTCTTCGCCCACTGCGATAGAGCTGCAACAAAGCTCAATTGAGAACTCATTAATCTTAAAAATAAGCATTTTTGTTAAATGTTTTTTTATTCACAGCAAATCCAACTATTTAAAGACTAACTCCATCCATGAAGCAAGTCCAGGAGTTCAACGGGAGATTTCTCTGAAAAATCCTGCATGCCGTATGACAGGCAGCTGTTGTCAGCCAGATCAGAGCGGAGAGAGATACGTGCGGGAAGTTTTACCTGCTGCTCCCGGAATCTCTGGGGCGTCGATGAGGGTGATAAACACTAGTTTTTCATGGTCTTGAAACCTGTTTTTTCTTTTTTTTTGTCTGGGAAATGATATTGTCCAAAATCCTGCGGGTAAGCTGCTGGTACAGTGACGAGACACTGCTGGGTTCGGGAGCAGCCACGATGTGTTCAGTTGCACTTAGAAATTCTTATTTTGGTCCCCTTGTCGCTCAACATTGTCACAAAATTCTGATACCTGGCCTGGCAGAACTGCCGGGAGGCTGAAAGTATCCTGCTGAGATGGGCTGGGTAGTTTCGGGGTTAGCAGCACCTTTTTGACGATGTCCAATTTTTCCGAAAAAGTCGATCTTAAGAATGGCTTACGCAATAAATCCACAGTTAAATCAACTTATCATACTTCTTCTTCTATTGTGAACTGAAAAACAGAGTGTAATTGAAAAAAAAATCAGGGGCAGCTGCTGCCTACGGTCGGAAACAAAATACCGTATTTTCTGGACTATAAGCCGCTTCTTTTGTCCTAGGTTTTGAACCATGCGGCTTATACAAAGGTGCGGCTATTCTGTGGATTTTTCTTCCACTGTTAGAGGAGCTCTAACCAGAAATAGAATCAAAAACTAGAGACAAAAAAATCTATGTAAATCAGAATAGTCAACGCTACTTTTTCTTTAGCAGATAGAACACTCATGACAAATTGCTAACTGGTAATTATTTTCAAATCCTCGCTTCTTCATTTTAAGTAGAAGGCCATAGAGCTTGCTATCTAGAAAGGAAACCGCACTGCTCTACACAAGCTTAGCATCAATTAATCTATGCTGAGACACTGGAGACAGCAGGTGCATACATGTACATTCACAATTCAAAATTGTTGTCTACATGCAGTAAATATCAAATTTTTCAACATAGATATCTGTGGCTTATAGCCCGGTGCGGCGTGTATGTGTTTTTTTTTTCTTCTTTTCTTTAAATTGAGCAGATGCCGCTTATATACAGGTGCGGCCTATAGTCCAGAAAATACGGTACTTGGTAACGCAAGCTTTGACCATCCAATCAGAGGCGAATACGTCATCAGTCGTCCTCATGAGGCTCCAAAGACCAACTCAAATTCTGATTGGTTGAATCAATGTGATCCATACATGGCTGTGGATTAGTCAGCAGTCTTTTTTTATGGAAAGCTCCACAAACACCAGAACTGAGGACAGAAGCTGACTATGAGGCAGATTTTCATGACCCTAGTAACAAGGGAGAGTTAAAGCCTGATTGGTTAGAAACTTTCAAGTGAAAAAACAGTCTGACAGCAGTGCCTCCAGGGCGTAGGGCTGTGAGAGAAGCTGATGGAAGAGTTGGAATGATATAAAATGTATTTCGGACAAATGTATATACATAAAAATATTTCTCTGTGATTTAGATACTTCTTTTCAGGTAATTTTAGGCCATCACTGAAGGCTTTGCAGGCCCTGACTGCACCCCACTGCTCCAAGATGAATAATGTAATCCTCATTGGATTACGGATCAAACCCCAGGCCAAGGCTAGCAGAGCCAGAGCTAACAGAGTTAGCAATGCTTTTGATCATGATGAGAGCAGTGGTGAGACTGTTGAACATCACGTGGAAATATTTTTTAAGTGTAAAGAGATCTCCCTGGATCTAAATACCATTGAGACCTACCACCCACTTCTCTGGAGAAAGATAAACCAGTGACCATCATCAGGTTTGTGAATCCAAAACACAAATTATCTCTGTTGAAACAGTGGTAAAATCTTAAAAGGATCTGGTGTTTATCTCAATGACCCTCTGACCAGAAGGAATGCTAAAATTGCGAAGCATGCCAGGATCCTCAAGTGTCAAAATAAAACTTGGGTGAAAGGCTGCATAATCTTTTTAAACCACTCAGTACACTGAACCATCTAAGGTTGATCACAGATGTCTGAGCAAACAAATGCAGTAATAAATGGATTAGTCAAATATAAGTTGTAGAAAATCATGGCTCCTGGGATCTATGCTATCTAACTGTCAAGTCAGCTGCCACAGCCACCTTGTTTGGCCAGGCTTCCGATTAGAGTAATCACCATAGATGTCGTTCACCTGCTCCTGCATCTTCTTAAGCACGCTCCTGTATTCCACTTTCTGCTCACCTACCCTTTGGAACAAGCTACTGAAACACATCTGTGACTGCACTGGCCTAGCTTCATTTAAGAAAACTCTTAAAATCCATCTTTTTAAAATTGCATTTAACCTTTTGATTTTATTTCATAATTTGTATTTCCATCTTAAATGGAATGTTTTCTTATTATTGCTTTTTTAATGTAATTTGTTTGGTAAGCGTCTTTGAGTATCTTTTAAAAGTGTTATATAAATAAATGTATTAATAGTAAGTTTGCTTGCTCTCACTCCCGTTCAAGAAATCTACTGAACTTTTTGTGACAATCTTAGTAGTTAATAGCTTCATTGTGTCAAGTCAGTTGGGGGTTGTTTTGGCCACCAATACTCAGGGGAGGAGAAGATTAGTGTCATTTTAGGCCACTGAACTGGTGTTCTCTAAGGTAACAGAAGAAAATGATGATGAAACTGCATCAGCAAATGCTTCTTAAATCACCTTCATTGTGCCTGAATCCTGAAGATCTAAAGTTGAACTCGGATGGAAGAAGCTGTTATCAAAGTCTTTGTCCATGTATTGCAGTCTAATGTTGGTATGCTTCACCTTGCTGAGAAATCCATCCAGAAGGTCATGCTCTCCTGCCTGACCTCCAGCAGCTGTTGTCTATTAGGTCATTGCTACACTGTCTCCCATCCTCATCTGCCTCATTACTCTCACCTGTTCAGAACTGCATATATTCATCTGCTTCTCTGCTAGTTTGTTGTAACTCGTACCACGTTCAAGCTCAGTTCTCATGTATTGTTGCCTCCTTGCTGTTCACCCTGTTTCTGTCTGTGGCTAATTACTGAACTATCCTCTTTCTCGGTTTTATCTATTATGACACAAAAACTTCTTGTTCCAAATTGGCAAGTTCACTGATTAAAGGTTCTTAAACTTTTTCATAACTATTGAATTTCCAATCATTTATTTTGATTAATGCTGCTGGATAGATGGATAATCCAGAATACAGTTTATGTGTAAGGAAACTGGGGGCAGATTTTTTTTTTTTTTTTT
>NC_050525.1:1213675-1213826 GCF_002922805.2 Oryzias melastigma | reverse complement strand
CGTCTTCAGTCTGTGATGGAGGAGGAGCCTCTGTTACAGATAAAAACACCAGGAGTTTTGAGCTAAAATGTCAGGCTACATAAAACCATAAAAATACTCAATAAATAAAACAAATAAAAGCATGCAATTAAAAAGTAGCCGTGACAACAAA
>NC_050525.1:1203845-1213384 GCF_002922805.2 Oryzias melastigma | reverse complement strand
CCTCATTACTCTCACCTGTTCAGAACTGCATATATTCATCTGCTTCTCTGCCAGTTTGTTGTAACTCGTACCACGTTCAAGCTCAGTTCTCATGTATTGTTGCCTCCTTGCTGTCCACCCTGTTTCTGTCTGTGGCTAATTACTGAACTATCCCCTTTCTTGGTTTATCCTATTATGACACAAACTTCTTGCTCCAAATTGGAAAGTTCACTGATTAAAGGTTCTTAAACTTTTTCATAGCTATAGAATTTCCAATCATTTATTTTGATTAATGCTGCAGGATAGATGGAGAATCCAGAATAAGGCACACAGTTTATGTGTAAGAAAACTGGGGGCAAATTATTATTATTATTATTTTTTTTGCCCTGGGGGTGTGTGGAGGCAGAGGACCTGGGACGACAGTTTAAGAAGGGGGGGTTAAAAGTTTATTTTGTCCAGCAGGGGGAGCCGTCTTCAGTCTGTGGTGGAGGAGGAGCCTCTGTTACAGATAAAAACACCAGGAGTTTTAAGCTAAAATGTCAGGCTACATAAAACCATAAAAATACTCAATAAATAAAACGAATAAAAGCATGCAATTAAAAATTAGCCGTGACAACAAACTATATATCCTGGGTAAATATAAAAACAGAATAAAAGTAATGACAGAGGGGTACTTAGCTCAGAGAGGGGTGTATTGTAACCACACCCCTCTGCTGCTTCTTCGTCGATTCCCCCTCTGACCGCTGTCTAGCTCCTGACTCAGCTGCCACGCTGCTCCCCCGGCCGTCGACCAGTCACAAGCTGTCCCGCCACGCTCCTCCCGGCTGTCGGCCCGACGATGAGGCACACCTGCCCTCAATCCCTTCTAGTAAGGTGGTGTGTTCAAGAGCCCTCTGAATTAAAAACTTCCAACATTGTTATCAATCCGTTACATATGCCTTTTTGTAGATGTACTCAGGGGATTGCATATTTCAAAGTCATCAATGTACAGTATTAAAGAAAGGCTGCCCCCCCCCAGACAAACGATCTGTTTCTGAAAAAATGACCAATCAAATAAAGACTTATAGTTGTGTGCGATATCCCCTTGAATTGCATCAACAGTCCTTAAATTATCATTCTGATATAAGAATGAAAAACACAAACTTTTAGATGGACACATACAGAAAGACCTGCTATTCCGTTGATCAAGAATAAATTCTGTTGGCTCTACCATTTTGAAATGTTTTTGTAAAAAGCTTTGCGTCTCCAAGAAGTGGAAAGCGAGCCTTTATCTCCTATTGCTTTTCTTTTTTACAGGGTTTGTTTCACTGAGAGCACTGGGAATGTTTTAACAATTGACTGATCAAACTGGAAAATATTTTCATGAAGTATTTGGCTGATAGAGTAATTTTGCATGTAGCTGTCAGGGAGAAAGAGCCAATTCATTGGTTCAACTCTTGCAAGAGTTCACCTGCATTTGACAAAAGAGAGCTGCTTTCTAACTTAAGTAGAACTGATGCAAGTTTAAGTTCAATATCCTCCGAGTTTAGAGCTTCACTGTTGTTCAACGCAGAATCCGCACTAGCCTTTGCACAACCTTCCTGTTTAGAATGATCATTATCGCTAACTGTTCACAACAGTCTGATTCACAATACCATGCTTAAATGCACTGCAACTGGTGGAATGTTTTCTGAATTTATGACTTTTGAAGTTCTTATACATGTTTGTTTCATAAGCACAGTCCGAAAACACACACATGACAGTGTCCTTATTTTTAAGACGTTGAAATATACACTATCAAATCAAAGCAAACTTTATTTGTATAGCACTTTATCAACTTGTGTCACTCAAAGTGCTTTACATAAAAACTAGGGACGGAAATCGATTTAAAAAAAATGTAACCAAGTAATCGTAAACCATTTTTTGTGGAATTCATTTTTTTAAATTTTTTTTTTTTATTTTCCTTTATGTGTTTGTGAAAAATAATAATAATAATAATATAAATACTTTTTTTTTTTTTTTTTGGAGAAGTTTGATCCAGCTGTTCATGTCGGCTCGGCTGGAATCTGCTCTCAGGTGGAGGCGTGTCTGTCCACTCTGAACTGCTCGCCTCTTGTTAACAGCGGCGGGCAGGACGTCCGCGGTGAACCGCAGAGTTTCCACAATTTTTAGACAAAGTCGTTACTCGTTATTGTAATTAATGTCGGTCCCATCCCAAAATAAAATACTAGTCGGTTTCCTTGTTGTTAGATTTCTAAAAGCAGCTCCATTTTGCTCCACCCACCACGGCGGATCTTCCGCTCTGCACTGCAGCCATCCATTGTCGTCCATTGTCCGCTTCATTTATTAAAATAAAAGATTGCTTTTATCCTAAAACTACAAATAAATGCCTGATTATCTCTTTAATTTAATAAAGTGTGACTCACAGAATATAAAAAAAAAGTTTACGTTTATTTTAGACGTAGTTTTATTACACTGATTTCACAGCTGCACCTCAGGGCGTTAATAAATATTCATGTGTTAGATCTATTTTGATTAATCATGTCCGTTAACGCGTTAACTTTCACAGCCCTAATAAAAACAATCACATTTTTTAAAAAAGAGACATTTTGGAAAAAAAAAAAAAAAATTCTACTGCATCAACTCCAAATGGTCGCTTTAAGCTAAATCAGGGCCAGTCAGATAACAAGATCTGGAAGGTCAGTTATGTTTGTGTCCTCTTCAAAAGTGTCAAAATGAATAACGCTTTGCATGTTGTCCTGCTTATTACTTTTACTTGAAATCATGTAGATTTTTTTTTTTGTAGATTATTGAAAATTAATAACATTTCAAAATCACTTATGGATAATAATTTTTTCCTCCACCACTACCTTTACAGCTTTCTTTAGTCCAGATGATGAAGCAACATCTATCTTTTAAAGAAGCCTGCTCAATGAACTAGAACATTTGGGTCATGGTACCAGAACGCATTTTCCAGGTGTGTATTATGACCTTTTAAAAATCCACACCCAGCAGGCAATCAGACCTGCGTATTCAAAATAAGTGGGGGCTCGTCTGGGATTTGTTTTTCCTAGGGTTCATGGGGCTTTCTTCTGGTGTCAGCTGTTTCTGACAGTTGCACGTGTTTGTGCTGACGTGTCCTTTTCGCGTCATTTATTTGAATAGCTGCAAAGAGGTAAAAACCATGGCAACTGGCTTTAGTCTGGAGCATTTCTTGCTCATCCGTCATTGAATTTGTTGGATATGTGTCCCCAAATGTGTCTTGGAGCAAATTGCAAGACATTTTGGGATATAATTTTCCAAAACAATTAATAAGAAAGACCTTTATGATCTCTTGGTGGGTAGTCTGGTGGAAATGGGTGTGGTTTGTCTGTCAACCACTGTTGTACCTGTGTACTGTGTCATAATTTAGACTGTCTTCAAGAGGGAGCGCTGCTACTACCTCTTGGGCTTTTTCACTCATTTTACAGTGGAGCAATAAAATCCCAGACATGACGGGGCCACTTCAACGTACCAGCAACACGCTCAAAGGATGCAACATATGATTCAACTCCATTTTCTTGAAGTGACATTTGCTCCTGTTTCTAGAAGCACATTCATGCGCAATTTTACAGGAAAAAGCAAGTAGTGGCAGTTCTCAAGACTCAATTTATTATGTTAAAAAAAGAGGTATTCTTCAAAACAGATACAAATACTTCAAATGGGAAAACTGACTTTCTATTTTTTTTCAGTTTTTTAAATATTTAAGTAAAGTTGCCACTTTAACATTGAAACTGTTTTTTTTTTCTCAAAAATAACCCTCTCTAACAACTTTTTTGGATTTTTTTTTTAAAAATAAACGTCAGTGAATTTATTTTAAATAAACCAAAATCACCAACAATTCTGGTAGATTGAACTAGAATTCACTTGTGCTACAGTTTTCTGTGACAACCCTGCCCTGCAAATTTAGTTTTATTTATTATTTTTTTAACTTATCACCATATGGCAGCTATTTTTCTTCTTCTACCTGTATGTCTGCACTCTCTAGTAACATCTTCATCCAGCCAGGTGAGCTTCACATCACTGAGTCGATGATTGTAGCTTTGTCGAATACCTTTCCCTCTTTCTGTTAAGACAAAAAGCATATATATACATCTTGTTATAAATCAGAATATCTATGTACATGTAATATCCTTATCCTAAAGTCCTTAACAACGCAAAGTTGATCCTGTGTTCCTTGTGATCTGCAGGCAACCATTTAAGAAGCCCCACAACTGACATTGAAAGACCAGATCCTTTTGTAAAGCCACAAACCTTGAGAGAAAAAAAAAATCCACTAACCACTGTCACAAAAAGACATACATATTACTTTTACAGTTGTGAAAGTTGTGGATTTCAGCAGCATTCTGTACTCTTGACCTTCATGGGTTAATACAATCAGATCTGAGATTGCTGCTGAAACTACCGTCTCCCTCCACAGGGTTATGGACATTGTGAAGCCTTCCCGTTGTTTAAGTAAAGGACAATTAAAATCAACACTATTTGTATAAAAAATGTAAAACTGACTTGCAAAAGGGGATGGTTTTTGTGCAGCTTTGACAAATTCCTTTAACTTTTTTACTTTTTAACAATACCTCTAGAGGTTTCCTTTACTTCCTGTACTGGTCTGACCTGAAAATATTATTTAGATGACTAGTTCCCATTTCAATTATGGTCACTTACAAATAAGTAAATATTCTATTTTTTATACTCTATTTTTGGTATTTTCTCAATTTCAATTGCTTTTGGACAGTTTGACATGTGATGTGGCGCATTGCCATGGTAACAGTAAATTACCATCTCCAGAGGATGAATCAAACATTTGTTTTAAAGAAGACAGTGCAGTGAAATAGATTATCTGGGCTGTGACCAGTTTGTATTTTTAGGTGAATTCCATTTTACTCTCCATCCAGTCAGAACTGAATATCCATTTGGACCATGGTTTTAAAAAAATACTCTGATTTAGGAATACTTCAATTACTTTCTAAAACTTCCAAACCAACACCTAAAACTTTGTTTATATGGAGCATGAATCTGCATGGACTTGGACGAGTGCAAGAAGAACCCAGTTGTCAAGAACAGGCAGACAGCTGGATCCAAGTGCAGCAGGTTTATTCGGCACAGGCAGGGCAACAGGCGTGATGCACAGCTAAAAGTCCACAAAACTAAATCAGGGTCAGGCAGGCAGGGGTCAAGCACCAGCATGAGGGCATCAGAGGAGAAGCAGAGTAGTCAGGATCCAGGCGAGGTTCAGGGCAGGCGGCAGGCAATCAGAGGGTCAGAGACAGAAGATCAGGTCCAGGTATAAACGCTCGGTAATGAAGGCAGGGTGGCACAAACAAATACTTCGCAGAGAGTGTGGCTCTGTGTGCTGCTTAAGAAGCAGGTGGGTGATTGTCTGATTGGAGACAGCTGAGCAGGAACCAGAAACTGTGGGCTGGGGCTTCTGGGAGATGAAGTGCAGATGATGCTCAGGAGAGTTTTAGAATTCAGGCGATGGCTCCCTCTGGTGGTCTGAGGGAAAAACAGACTGATTCATGACACCAGCAAAAAAATAGGAAAACACGTTTTTGAAAAAAATAGGACAGTTCTTCTGCTTCTTTAAGTCCAACATATTTAAGTTTTCCCTCACATATTCTGGGGGAATGCATTCTAAAAAATAATCTCTGATAAGTGAAATCCATAAATTAAAATTACTGGATTTAAATGGTCTATACTGTGACAGACTGGCGACCTGTCCAGGGTGATCCCTGCCCTCGCCCATCAGTAGCCGGGATAGGCTTCGGCACCCCCGTGACCCCGAAAGAGGAAAAAGCGGACAAGAAGATGAATGACTGAATAAATGGTGTATACTTGTATAGCACGCCACTTTCTACTTTCACAGTGGCTCTGCTGCCAAACACTGGCACCAACTTTTCATCAGAGGCAATTTGGGTTTCAGTGTCTTGCCCAATCCTCTGAACAGGAGTCAGCCGCCCTACCGCTGCGCCACGAACGCAGGCCGTGTCAGTAGAGCTCCTCAATTGACACCAATAATATTATTTACTTAGACATACATGAAAATTCTCACTTTTCTCTAGTTTAAAAACTCTGAATACTCAAAACTTAATTGAAAAATTTGTTCCAGTATTATAAATTATAAAATAAAGTATTATAAAATTAAAAAAGATCCACAGTTTGCTGTTAAAAAGAACAAAAAACTGCAATGAAAAAGATTTGCTTAACTGAAAACCTTATAAAAAAACAAAGCACACATACCTCAACCACTTCACCTTTGACCATCACAAGGTCCCTGCCCACCTCACAGTCTTTAAGTTTAAATGGGGGATATTATTGTCTTGGCCTTTCTCTTTAGTTCTTTTATTTTGATGTCAGATACATGGAAAAGAATTACTCTATTTACTTACAGTATATCACTCCAGTATGGTGGGTTATAAGCCGTAGCCTCTAATGACACAAGACTCCCTCTCCATAATTTTGGTCAAAAGTGCCTGATATCAAGAAGTCCTACCAATGGCTAGAGAGGGCTGGCCTGCAGGACAGCACAGAAGCTCTGATCCTGGAAACACAGGAACAACCCTTGAGCACCAGAGCGATAGAAGCTCGAATCTACCACACCAGACAAGACCCAATGTGTAGGCTGTGCAAAGAGGAAACAATCCAGCACATAACTGCAGGGTGTAAGATGCTGGCCGAGAAAGCATACATGGAGCGCCACAACCAAGTGGCTGGAATAATATTCAGAAACATGTGTACAGAATATGGACTGGAAACGCCAAAGTCAAAATGGGAAACACCTCCAAAAGGGGTAGAGAATGAGAGAGCAAAGATCCTGTGGGACTTCCAGATACAGATAGATTTATACATATAGATGGATATTTTTCTTCTGGAACTTGATCAATCTCATTTCTGTTTACAAATATATGCAAATAATTGGTTGTGGGTGTTTTTATGGAGAAAGAGATCCACTTTGTTTTGTTTTTTGTCTTTAAAGTCAAACAAGAATCCTCCAACCAAGTAGATATGGTTTTTAGGATACTGTTCAGCTTTTCATTGACTGTACTGCTGTTTTTATCAGATACATGAACAATTGTGTCATCAGCATACATGTGTAAATTCCTGTTGCAACACATTTCTGTAAGATTATTGACTTACAGACTGAAAAGAATAGGACCAAGGACGCTTCCTTGTGGACTCCCAGTTTTTATTTAAGCTTGAGTAACAATTATTAACAACACATTGTTTATGATTCTGCAAAATAGACTGAAACCAAGACACAGAGCTCTTAGAAAAATGAAAATAGGAAAGCCTTGAGAAGAGGATGTGATGATTCATGGTGTCAAATGGCTATTTTAGATCAAGGCTTAGAGCACCTTCAACATTTCCTCTATCAAGAGATTGCTTAACCTTCTCCAGTAGCAAACATGTAGCTGTTTCCGTTCAATGGCTAAACCTGAAGCCAAATTGAAGAGTATGTAGAAGATCTGGATCTTCCAGATAGTTTAAAAGCTATTTGGAGGTTATTTTCTCTAATGCCACAATCACACAAAATGCGAATAGCACAGCATGAAGAGGCCAGTTTCAATGTTAAGTCAGTGGGACAGATGCAAATTCAGGCAATCTGAAGTCCTGGGATGCGACCTGAGCGATGAGCGTGACTGTTCTGGTGGCAGTGTGATTTGAGCCGCACGGCAGAAATTTCAATATCTTAAGTTTGACAGGTCGCTGCATCACATCTGCCAATCAGGAACTCTGCTTTGGTCACGTGACGTTTTTAGTGACTCGATCAGCGGGTAGAATGCTAATCCAATACGGTAGTTCTTCAATCTATTTTCTTAACCTGCTGGAGCTGCAAGGTTGCCAGAACTCATCCCGTCTACCGTTGGACAAAGTCGGGACAGATCTGGACAGATCGCCAGCCTGTCACATCACAGGGTCTCTCTGGCTGCAGTCACCCAGCTTCCCATAGTCCAGTGGAGCTCACTCCCACTCTGGCAGACAGAGAGCCACTCCGGGGTGACGAGGCTGCTAGCTCGGGTCTCCTGAACTTTGAGATACATTTTATTTATCTTCAAGACTAATAAAAAAGGTGTCCTTTCTTTTTTTTCCTTTTTAATTCTCTGGTTAATGCAGGACAGCCTTCAAACTCAGTCACAGGGTCACAGAAATACAGCGGAAGCAGCTGTCAACCAGACACAATCCCTGGAGTGAGATAGAAAATCCTTGAATAATCTCATAAATCCAGACAGAGAGACGTGATTACCATTGATTTTATAGAACTATTCACATAAACCTGATCTCTCAACATCACCCGTGTCTTCCATACCATGAGACATTGCTCCATGTGGTTGGTGCTCGTGCTAAAATCATTGGCTAGTTTCTCCTCCCACATGTAGTCATCAAGCTCAGGAACACATTTTTCAACCGGCAGTGAATTTACCGTGCAGCAAAAGAGGGGTGGGCCACGCAATTTTGTTGTTAGAAACGTGTTTGTTGTGAACGCCTCATACGACTAAAGACATAACAGATGAAAGACTGATTAGTCTGCAGTTGGAGAGTTCTTTGGCATCCCCAGATTTAAGAATGGGCTTAACAAGTGCTTTTTTCCTGTCATGCAGGAAATGACCAGTTCTGATGGAGACATTTATTATGTTCAGTATGTACAGTTTTTTCCAGAAAGGAAGTATCTCTGATGTAAATACCTTTGGGCGAATGAGTTATTCCAAATATTTTTTAGCAGTTGCAAACAGCAGCAGTGTCGAACTCACTAATATCAAATTAATCATCTCTTACTGGTGTTATGAAATTTGGATCTGACTTAACTGCTAAACCAATTCCTTAACAGATGAGGTGAAAAAAATCCTTGAACATTGCAGCAACTTGGTCGTGCTCAGATTTCATGCAGACGTGAGCTTATACTTGAAGTCAGTTGTTTGCATTGGATTTATTAGCTTATGTAGCTGTTTCCAGATAGCTTTTCCATTTCCTCATGCCTCAGACAGAACATTTATATAGTGTTTAGATTTTGGTTTGCGGATTTCTGTAACTACTAGGTTCCTTAAGTTTTTGTAGTCTGAACGTTATATGGACGTCCACAATTTAGACTGAATCACCATGTCTATATGGCGTCTAATGTTTAGTGGGCAGTACAGACCTTGTCTTTTACATAAGTTCCATAGAAACATATCTTGATCATATCTTACTCAACGTAATACCTCTTGGGGAGCAAAAACAAAAAGTGTCACCCTTAACTTCCTTTTTGTTTGTTTAAAGGGGAAGTAAACTGAAGAGAACTGTTAAAGCCATCTCAGATCTGAGTGTGAAAATGTCTCAGCAAAATATCAGCGATGTAATTCTGCAAAGAAGACATTCAGGTATGTGTTTGAATCTGCTTTTGTATGTGCTTTATTTCCACATAAAACTGATTTATTTCATTTTGAAATACTTGAAAGATTGTAAAGACTTTTCATCAGTACGTGATTTTTTTTATTTATTTATTTTTTGCCAAGAGATGTTTTAAAAAATGTATTTTAAGCCTAAAGGTTCAAAACTCCTTACTACAT
>NC_050525.1:1197411-1203664 GCF_002922805.2 Oryzias melastigma | reverse complement strand
ACTTTTCATCAGTACGTTATTTTTTTTATTTTTATTTTTTGCCAAGAGATGTTTTTAAAAATGTATTTTAAGCCTAAAAGTTCAAAACTCCTTACTACATACCAATAAGTTATTTGCAGTGTTGTCATATAAGGCGGTCTTGTTTCAGACTTTGCAGGGAAGAATTGCAGAACAAACTGAAATGCAGTCAATGGAGGCACTTGAGGCAGCGATACACTTGTCCTTACAATCGTTGTGCTATCAATCCAATTCACATATTTGATTTTAAGCATTTCATCCTAATTTTTACTTATTTCCTGTTCAGTTACAGGGTGTGTCGCAGCACACAGAGCGCAGCCTCAGCAGATTGTGCAATCCTACGTAAACTGGCTTTAATCATTTTTGTTGACCCTTTTCATTACATGCACTTTCTATCAAACATGTGATGCTATGTATTCACCTTTCTCTAACATTTATTTATTGTTTGATCTTTTGTAAAATTGCACTGAAGAGACTGAAGGTGAGGAGAGTGCTTTTGTATTTTTGATAAAGTAACAATAGATCGTTTGTCCTATTACTGTGTTTACGTTTTGGGGGAATTTTACTAAGAAAATCACCAAATTCTCCTGCAAAGTTAAGATGTATAGGCGTCTTTTTCATGTCGCCTTCAATGTCCTGGTGAGTCCCATGATGGTGCAGAATGTTACACCAGACGACAGGTTTATTAATTTTTTTCAACGTCTGGCTAAAGTCGAGTACCGTAAAAAGGACGTCTTTATGAGGGCTTATTGTAGTCCAGACATGGTTAATAAAGACGTTTATTCTATGTCAAATTTGAACTTTTTTCAAACATTATTTTCTACAGCTCTTTGAGCAAGTCATTTCAGAAGCTTCCTATACTATTCCAGTTAATTTTCCTATAGCTTCATTTGGAGTGGTAACATTAAATAAAATAATGCATTGTCATTTTCAGTAATTTATCGTATACAATACAAAAAAATATGAAAGCAGTGACAAAAATAAATAAAAGATGGGAATAAAAAACAGTTCTGGGTTTCTTCATCTTTAATCCTGTGCAGCTCTGTGTTGATGAGGAAACCATTTAATGTTAGACTGATAAATGTGTATAAGGCCGGAAAAGCAATCTAATCTACTTTGGAGGTTTTACTGATGCAGATTATTTTTGGAAATTAGTCCCCGCGATAAAAAAGGGAACACTTGTGCTTGAAAAGTACATGTGAAAAGGAAGTGATTTAAAAAAAAAATCCAGTCAGAGGAAGAAACACCTCGCTTAATGGATATATTGTGCTTTTTTACAGGAAAGAAACCATACATTGTGATTGCTGTGAGTGTTGGTCTGCTGTATGTTCTTCAGGCGGTTCTCAACATTTCACTTCGTCTCTCTCTCAGTAAGTTATTTTTGTCTCAACTTAAACACTGAAATTGTGACGAGAGGACAGACGAGGCTGAGACGTGCGGATCCAAATGCAAACCTGGTTTATCGTGAGGGAAGGCTGAGAAAAGGCGACAGGGAAACTGACAGGGAGTTTAAGCAGAGGGTAGGTAAAGGTAAGGCTTCACGGCGAGGAGTGGGGAGAAGGCAGGCTAAATACTAGAGAACTGATGGGCAAATGGGAAACAGGTGCTGGTGAGGACAGGTGACGGGTGAGATGAGCGCTCCCTCTGGTGGCAGGTGAGGGAAGCTCCAGGTGAGGACTGAGGTGAAGGGTGAGATGAGCGCTCCCTCTGGTGGCAGAGGAGGGAAGCTCCAGGCTCATCGTGACAGAAATAAACCAAAATTTCTGTTATAAAGAGTGTTTAAAAAAAAGACGTATATTTTGCAGAGTAGTAGGAGCCCATTGGAAATTCGCCTCTGAGTTGTGGGCAGGACTGCATGAATGTAACTCTACGTTAATATCCCAGCATGTCTTTAACTCTCTCTTTTTTTTTATGACTTTTTTTGTTGAGATGCTTCCTTTTTCAGAAGAAAAGCTCCTGCCAACCATGCAACCCCCTCCAAAATAACCCAAAAAATCCTGACTTAGTGACTGCCAGATATTTTTATAAATTTGAAACGAATAGACACATTAAACCCTTACGCTCTCTTTGGGGTCCAGATGTCTCCAACCACATATTTATATGTGATTCCCTCATTGACAAATGTGGACAGGATTTTATGTCTGCTATGGACATTAGTGAAACCCAAAAATCAATGATAAAAAAAGTTCAGCACACTGTCTTGTGGGGTCCAGATGACCCCACTTCTAATGTAGACTCACTAAGACTATCAGTCTATGTTTGCTATATTTAGACATGTGTTCATATTCCTGGTCTATTAGCATGTTCTGGGGGAACTGAGAGGATTTTTAACAATGTGACCTTTGAGGAGTTGAAGAACGTCACCAACGACAGAGACAAGCTTGTGCAGAAGCTTGAGCAATACGGTGAGGACAGAAATTAAATTAAAAAATTTTCACGAGATTTTTTTTTTTTTTTTTATTGTGAACACCAGTCATCAAATTGCTGTATAGAATATATCCCTATGATTAAATATATCCTCAATATATCCTCAATAGTTAAAAAAAATAACCAAAAAGTTTTTTTCTTTTGCATGATAAAACACGTTTATGACCATAACGCGAACCCCCAACCTTTAGTGTTCCAATGGTAATATAGGATCATATATATGGATATAGTTCACTCTGAAAGGATTAAGAAAATCATGGTATGGCCCCTTTAAGGGTTTAAAAAGAGGAAAAGGAAACTCTGTATTATTAATAGCGAGTCCCTGGAAAAAAAACGGCATCGCAGGAATAAAAATGAATTGGGAAATGCCAGACAATCATCTCGTGTCCTCAAAATCCTCTTCAGACGTAAATGACAATCCTTCTGGATTATTCCAGCCTCCTTGTCTACGGATCCTCTATGAATGGAGATGCTATTGCGGTGGAAATGTGCAGTCTCTAATGTGAATGTTTTAAAAATTTTAATGAGAAAATTCAATTTGAACATCCTTCACTGTAAGAAAAGGGGGAGAACGCAGGGAACTCTGAGTTTCCTGAAGGAAACCCGCTTCAGACCAGGTTACTATCACAGAGTCAGTTGCCATAGTGATGAACTCTGAGTTCAGTTTACCCACTTTCACTGGTCTCCGTTTATGAAACCGAAAACTCAGAGTTTTGCTTAACTTAGAGTTCCTGAACTCAGAGTTTCAACAAAATCTGCTTCTTGTGTCACGGTCAGAAGGACAGAGATAGATAGGTGATGTAATGACAGTTTATTTATATGAAGAAACTGTTTGAAGTCCAGGAGGGGGAGGAGATCCAAGTAGGTTCAGGGTGTTGAGAGTCCAGGAGGGGATGAGGTCAGGATAAGATGAATAGTTCCAGGCCAGCACAGACTACAGACAGAGAACAGAATGATTGGATTAGGATAGCATAACAAACCAGGGCCGCAGACTCAGATGTGGGCTCAATACCACTTGAGATTACTAGACAGACTGGCAGGGAAAAGCTGGAGGAACCGGTCTTAAATACTGCTGGGGTGATGAGTTGCCGGTGTGCCAGGATGCCCTGCCTAATGCTGGACACCTGTGGAGGTGAGATAGGAAGAAGGGGCACTGACGATCAGCCTTGGTCTTCTGACAAGTAGAACACCATGTGATGAACTGCGCCACATTGCTGCAATGTTGGCCACCAGAAAACATTTGTGATGTTTGAGTGCCTGTGAAACCTGGATTCCCTGCAGCAGGCGTATCGTGAACCAAATGGAGGACTTATTGGCGACAGGATGGAGCAAACATATTTTTGGTTGGTTGGACATGATGGAGGAGGAGGATTCTGAGCGTTGATCTCTGGTAGTTCAGTCGTGATGTCCCATTAAAGAGGAGCCACAAGAAGCGATTGTGACAGAATGGGTTTGGGATCTGTTCGCGCATCAAAGAAGATGTCGTGGATTCTAGACAGACCGTCTTTGCCGTTCTTGGAGCCCGGGCAGTAGATGATTTGGAACTGGAACCGAGAAAAGAACAGACCAGTGTGCCTGGCAGGGGTTGAGTCGTTGGGCAGCTTGAATGTACTGTAGTTTACGGTGATCAGTCAAGACCAGGATGTGTCTGCATGACAGCCGCTTCCGTGGTGTTTGGGTCTTTGTGACTGAGTTTGAAGGTTATCCCACATTAATCCGAATAAATTGGGCATCTAGCTTTGTTGTCTTGAGAAAAATAAGTTAAATATCACAGTTCTGGAGACCCGAGTGGACTGTCTCTCTCCCGGCGTATTGAGCGAGCTCTGCTGGGGTTGGCAGTGTGACAATAAGACACTCTTGTTGGATTCATTTTCTAACCACTGATCGGGTCACTGAAAACATCACATGCCCGAGCTGAGTTCCTGATTGGCTGATGCAACACAGTGACCTGTCAATCTTCAGTTATTTACGCTTTGGCTGCGCTGCCCGATTTGTGCCTCGCTACTCAAATCGAGCTGCTGGCAAACCTTTGTGCCATGCCAGTCTCTCAAACCGCACTGCAGGGCTTCAATTCACCTCAGAGCATACTTGAACCATTGATTAACATTGGATCTGGCTGCCTCTGCCATGCGAATCGCGTTTGGCGTCAATGCACCTTCACCCAGGAGGTAGAGCAAAACACCAGCTGACGTGAAGACCAGATGATGGTCGGATTGTGTTGTTCCAACCAGGGCAGTCCTAGTGGGCAGCGAGGAGAGTCTATGGTGAAAAACTGGAGAGTCTCAATATGGTTGAAGTACACTGTGAGGCCTACATCTCAGGTAATGTACTGGATCCACCCTGAAACCAGTGGTCGACCATCAAGAATGGAAACTGCTACTCGTGAATCGCAGGTAAGAAGGGGAATGGCGTGTGATTGAGTGAACAAGAGGTCAATGAAATTTCCTGCAGCACCTGAATCTAGCATAGCCGGTCTGTGGTTCAGAGTAAGAGTCACAAGAACTTTAAAAATCATGGGCGGGTCACTCACCAGCTTGTCGTAGCAACGTGGCGGTTGGACAAGACAGTTGGCAGGTTGCCTGGCTGAGCACAATAGAGGCAGAAATTCTCCCTTCTATGCTTCTCCCGTTCTCCTGGTGTTAGCTGTGTAGTGCCAAGACTCATGAGTTTGGGGTCGGGGGTCTGCAGAGGTTGAAGCTGTGCTGAGTCTGGCACAGGAGCCCGGGAAGGAGGATGTCTGGACCGCATCAGGTGATCCAGGCATATAGCCACTAAGATGAGCGTTTCCAAGTCCGGTCCCTGGACATGCCAGCTCCTTCTGCATGTCAGCTGAGAATCTGGGACCAAAAAGTCTGTCTTACCCCGGGCTTACACCGCTAGCGTCATGGCTCCGTTGCGTGCGCCGCAGTCTTTTCCTAACATTAAAAGTGCGAGAGGAACTTCCACTGCAGGCGTTCACGCCTTGCGTCTGCGGATCGGCCTCTGCGTCCCTGCGAATCCGTTACGTTTGGTTCAAATTTTGACGGACGCCGCAGCTGATCTGCAGCACTTTTTGTGAAGTTGGGGCCATTCACAACTTCACAACTACGAGCGAATTTAAAGTGCATCCGGTATATTTTCAAAATAAAATGACCTTTCCGCTGAACTCGCCAGTTTCAGCGTGTCGTAAACATTACATAATTTACGGGTTACTTAATGTGTGTTGCAGCACAGCGTTGTCAGTCATAACCATGGACAACGAGAAGCTGATCATAGAGATCCAGCACTACTCTGTCTTGGCTGAGCTTTCACTGGCTTTCGCTGGAGCAGCAGCCAGTGTAAGCCATCGGCTGTAGCTAGTTCACTCCCGCAACGCAACTGAGCCGTGACGCTGGCGGTGTAAGCCTGGGGTTAGCACTAGAATCCCTGGAACTTTCAGCTTCTGCTGCAATAGCCCCCTCCCCTTCTCAAAGTAGTGTTGTGGTGATCACCTTAACGACTGGACCTTCAAGTTGCAAATTAGATCTAGGGTGTATGACTAAGGCTAAGTGCTAAGTGTTTCAGAGGAGTGTGAGTCTTGCTGATATTGGGATATTTGTCTTTTTGACTTGAAGATGCTGTGACAGACTGGCGACCTGTCCAGGGTGTACCCCGCCTTCGCTCATCAGTAGCCGAGATAGGCTCCGGCATCCCCGCGACCCCGAAAGGGACGAAGCGGTCAGGAAAATGGATGGATGGATGGACTTGAAGATGTGTCTATGTTTATAAGTCATAAACATGCACTATATGACCAAAAGTATCGGCTCACCCATCCAAATGATCAGAATCA
>NC_050525.1:1175190-1195969 GCF_002922805.2 Oryzias melastigma | reverse complement strand
ACAGTATAGCAGATGGGCTTCATCCAGATAGAACTGGTGGACAGCTGGGGGCGAGGTCCACGACCAAGAGCACAGATGATAACAGTGTTAACATTTAACTGTTAATCACAAAATGAGACTTAATTTCTATCGTTTTTAACCACAATCAACGGGTTCTTCTGAACATGGCTTTTCTTGTCTACTTCTTAATGCTGGACACTTGGCAGCTTCCTCTTCGTAGTTAAGCCACATTTGGTTTGAGGCAGGAAGCAGCTAAGACCCTCAGTGAAGATGATTGTCAATAAGTCTGGACCTAATTTGAACTTGAAGTGTTGCCATTTGGAGTTGAAGTTCCAGGTGGAACAGAGCTTTTGCTCAAGTATGAGCTCCCAATTACTGTGCTGATTGTTTTTTTTCTCAAATCAGTAAGGGATAAACAAAATTTATTCTCAAATCAGTAAGGGATAAACAAAATTTATTCTCAAATCAGTAAGGGATAAACAAAATTCATTAACTTGTTTTTTTATGTTGTCTTTCTTTAGACATTTGCACATTTTAACTCTAGTTATAAACTATTTTAGACTAGCCAGTCCCCCACTCCTACTTATGTTTTCAAAGTTAAATTGAAACTGTCAGTAAAAGAATGGAAACTATTGATTCATGTTAGTAACAAGCGTTGAGTTAATGTATGAAATTTACTCCAGTTCATAGGAGGGTATCAGGTTTCTGGACGTAAAGGAAATCCTGTGGTCCCCAAACCAGATACTATGAACAGTCTTAAACACTCTTCAGTTTAAACATTTAAACCCTGTACTTCACCATCTGCTTCTTGACTGATGAATTATCTGTTTTGGGAAACAAGGACTTTGCAAGGAAGTTCCAAAAGAGGCTGTGGATTGGTCTGAGTGACAGACAAAGTGAAGGTCACTGGATTTGGCAAGATGGAACTTCATTAGGAGAAAGGTTCCCATTTGTTATTGCATTAAAATGATCAAAATATAATACTAATGTGTTTTTAAAAACTAAACTTTTAATTGATTTTCCACAACATTTTTAAAATAAATACTTTGCTTGTGTGTTTCAGCTTTTGGCAGCCCGGAGAACCCAACAGTTATTCAGGCAGAGATGAAGACTGTGTAGAAATAAGGAATTTTAACGATGAAAACAACTGGAATGACCTCGTCTGCACGGATCCAACCTTCTGGATATGTGAAAAGAAAACTGGTGTTTAAACAAAATGCTGCTGTGTGTTAAACATAGGAGTAAAAAATGTTAAACACCTTTTACTGAAATGCTGCAATTTTACCTTAGCTTTGAATGAAATATGCCAGTGTACATAGATTAGCAAATTTATATCCAGAAATTGATAAGCTTTTGTAAAACATAAAAACAAAAAAGTTAAGTTTAAAAAAAAAACCTCTGATTTTCTGGTTCCTGCTAAACATGTACCTTTTCAGCCTTATAAAGTATCAAGTCTAATCAAGTATCTTGGGGTCCACCTCAGCCAGGACCTCACCTGGACACTTAACACCACGCAGCTGGTGAAGAAGGCTCATCAACAGCTGTACTTCCTGAGGAGGCTGAGGAAGTTCGGCATGTCGTCAAAGATCCTCAGCAACTTCTACAGCTGCGTTGTTGAGTCCATCCTAACCAGCTGCATAACGGTATGGTACGGCAGCTCGACCGTCTGGGACCGCAAACGCCTGCAGAGAGTGGTGAAGGCTGCGTCCAAGATCACCAGGACTCCTCTGTCCTCACTGCAGAGCATCTACAAGCGCATAGTCCTGAGGAGAGCTGCTTCCATCATCGGAGAACCCACCCACCCCCAACGAGGTCTGTTCACTCTCCTTCCCTCGGGCCGGAGGTACAGGAGTGTGAAATGCAGGACCAGCAGACTCAGGAACTCTTTCTTTCCCTCTGCCATCAGACTCCTTAACAGCTGACAGGAGTCTGCAAGAGCAGACTGCACCTTTGCACACCTGGATTATTTATCATATATCATTATTGGACTATTTATCATTATTACTGCACCTTGATAACAACTGCACATGAACCCCACTATCCAGTTCTGTCAGTCTCCTATTCTCTGTAAATTTGCACAACAGCTGATTTGTAAATATTTTAGTCACTTACATATGCATAGTTTATTGTTTATTTCCTATATGTGTTTTTTTTGTGTAACTATGCTCTTTAGTCATTGTCAAGTGTTTCTGAATTTTGTGCGCTTTTCCCACACTTGAAAAAGTGATGGCGATAGCATATGGTAAATGGCGTATACTTGTATAGCGCTTTCTACCCTCCTTCGAGGGCCCAAAGCACTTCACAGTCACAGACCCATTCACACACACATTCATACACTGGTGGTGGCTCCACTGCCAAACACTGGCGCCAACCTCCCACCAGAGGCACTTCGTGGTACAGTGTCTTGCCCAATGACACTTCGACACATGGGCGGGCAAGGCGTGAGTCGAACCCGCTCACTTCTGATCAGGACTCGACCGCCCTACCACTGCACCACAGCCGCAGTGGTGCAGATGATCTTCGGCACATGCTCTGCAGATGACATGACTTAACTTAAAGTCAATAGAGATAGATTCAAAGAGTTTGATAGATGACTCATGTTGTAGCGTTTACCCAAGGTCTGAGAACGGCTGATGAGCAGAGGTCTGAGAGGCAGTGGAACCAACATCCTCTTCAGAGAAGGGCCGGATCTAGCCAGCCCCTACTGGGGGGGCAAACAGAATATCGGGGGGGGGTTGGGATACAAAATGGTTCCAGTGTAAAATCCTCCCAAGCCTATAAAAAGCCCCATTTAAATAAAAATCCTGTTTTTAGAGTTTTTAACATGTCTGTCATTTTTCTTCCAAAAGAGAACAAATGTTATAAGCAATCATTTTGTTTTTGCATTTCCAAGTATTTCTCCTTTTAAATCTCAGTCAAACACACTTTTTGAATGAATGATCTTCTTTCCATCAACAGCTCTGCTGCACATGCACTAAACCCTCATCTGTTCCTAGTGTCTAGTTCAGGTTCTGGAGAAGAGAAGATGGTATCTTCACATTGACTGCAGTCAAATGAGCCGCCGTTCACATTTCTGTGGTCAAATCAGCATCACTGGATTTTTGGTGTGAGTTTCATCCAATACTTACGGTAGCAGGACTGAGAACGCTGGAAAATCTCCACCAGACTCCACGGAGCTTCTTGATGTGACCACGGAAATGTGAACGGCGGCTCATTTGACCGCAGTTGGAAAGGATTGTAAATCAATGAAAGAGCATTTTGATGTTAGCTTTCATTATTTTATCAAGAACTCTGAGAAACCAATGATTGAATGTATTGATCACAGTCAATAAACATTGGAGAATTAGCTAAAAGAGTCTTTGGTGAACTGGAAGGAGAAAGAATCAGGATTTTGGAGGAAGTTCTGTCCATGAAGATCTTCACTTCCTCGTCCAGCTGACATCCGGATCAAAAGACTGTTTGCTTATCCGTCTCTTTTTGGTCCTTTTTAGGGCATCTTATTTATTAATGTATTACTTTAAAGTCATTTTTATTCATTTGCAATAGTTTCTATTTGGTTTATTTTTTGTCTTAAAATATATATTTATGTTTTTTTGTTGCTTTTTATTTACTTATTTTAATGTTCTGTTTAGCCATTTATTATTTTGGGTTCTTTTGTATTTTTATTTTTTATTATATGTATTTTGTCACTTTATTTAAGATTAGTTTATAAATACTAAACTATTTTAACTATTAAAACATAGCAGATAATAATAAAAAAAAAAAATCTCTTTTTGTCGTCATCAATGTACCAAACCAACAAATTGCTACTGCAGAAACTCTTGATTCCTGTTTCAAAATTGCTTTAAAAAAATCCATGGATGAGAAAATCTTTAGTGATAACAGAATGTATTTTCATCAGAAGGGAATTGGTTCAAATTCAGCATTTGAAATCCTGTTGTGTAGTTTTGGTATTTTGTTGAATCGTTTCTTGTTATTTTCACTAAATTACTCAATACAAATAATATGTGTTATTGTTGCCTTTAAAAATTAACAAGAATTTCAATTTTATTTATTTATCCGGGACAGTAGACATTAAATCAACCCAGGAGCTATTTTATATCTGTTGTCCACAGACAAATGTTTAAAAATATATATTATAAACAACATAATATTAAAGTTTATACTAAGGAGGTGAGGCAAATTAAAATTCAATGGAATGTGAAAGACAACCAGGTTTTAACAACCAGAAACCTGCGCTTTGTCAACTCGTTTCTCGCTTTTTCCTCCACATTACAACAAAGAGAGCAACAGATGAGGACAAGAACGAGTTAAAATTTTGGGTAATCGAGCCATTTCAGCGACAAACGGCAGATAAAAACTTCTAAACAGTTCTGCCTTGCTCCGCTGCTGAGAACAGCGTGTCTCTGCCGCTGTTTGGACTGGATGGGTCAGACTTGCTACTGGCAGTTGGAGTGTATGAATGGGCTGCTCTTGCAGGGGAGATCCCGGTCCTTGTTCCACCTAACCTGTCCATCTGACAGGAAAATGGAGGTATTTGGGTCTTCTTGCAGAAATCCCTGAGGAAATAATGTAAACGTCAGTAAGGTTTACAGACAGGAAAGACAACATGTTCATTGCACATACATTCTTCCCATATTTACCACATCAAACTAAAAATTCTCTGAAGTTACCTTGGATGAATCGGTGAATGTAGAAGGGCTCCAGGGGTCAGGCTTTGGTCACACCTTTGGTCAGCGTAAGAATGCCCTCCTTGCAGGCCTAAATGCTACTGAGGACTTGTCCACACGTAGCCGGGTATCCGCTAAAACGAATATATTTCTATACGTTTCGGCCTATCGTCCACACGAAACCGGAGGTTTCAGTCACTGAAAACGGTGGTTTTGGAAAACTCCGGCCAAAGTGAAGATTTTGGAATACTCCGGTTTTGCGTCTGCGTGTGGACATGCATAACCAGTGATTTGCGTTTTTAAATGTCCCTTTTTGCGAAAATAAATGCATACATGTCAGTACTAGCTGCGTTTCCATTACACATTTGCGCAACTTTATCGAAATTCTTGGAATTTTGAAAAAACAACGTTTCGAAATGACCCTGTTTCCATTAAATCATCATTTTGCGATAAAGCACAAACCAACTCACGCTATAAGTCATTAAAAACACGACGATGAATGAGAACAAGTATTTTTTTATTTGAATCACTGATGTAACGTCGTTGTTTTATCTCATCATTTTCTAAGTTCATTGAAGACGTCCCTTCAAGGGTAAAGACACTTACACTGAAGTGAGAGACTGATTAATTGATTATTACTTATTGATTAGAAGTAGCAGATGATCATTAATGAGTAATATTTTCCTTCATTACGAAGGTGGTGCCCCGAGGATAATTTTATTAAATTTCAGTTTAATAAAATGTATATTTTTCAACCAACTTTGGGATTGAATACTTCATATTCACCCCCCCTTTCACGCTACAGGTGCTCAGGGTGAACCTGCTCTCGTCTGTGAAAAGTACCGGGCGCCAGTGGTGGACTTGCCAATTCTGGTGTTCTCGAGAAAATGCCAGTGGAGCTCCACGGTGCTGGGCTGTGAGCTCTTGGTGGGTAGTCTGGTGGAAATGGGTGGTTTGTCTGTCAACCACTGTTATACCTGTGTACTGTGTCATAACTTAGAATTTCCTCAAGAGGGAGCGCTGCTACTACCTCTTGGGCTTTTCCACTCATTTTACAGTGGAGCAATAAAAGGTCAAACATGACGGGGCCACTTCAACGTACCAGCAATACGCTCAAAGGATGCAACATATGATTCAACTCCATTTTCTTGAAGTGACATTTGCTCCTGTTTCTAGAAGCACATTCATGCGCAATTTTACAGGAAAAAGTAAGTAGTGGCAGTTCTCAAGACTCAATTTATTATGTTAAAAAAAAGATGTATTCTTCAAAACAGATACAAATACTTCAAATGGGAAAACTGACTTTGTATTTTGTCAACTTTTTAAATTCTTAAGTAAAGTTCCCACTGTTACTTTGAAGCTCTTCCTCCTGTCACATCACAGGGTCTCTCTGGCTGCAGTCACCCAGCTTCCCATAGCCCAGTGGAGCTCACTCCCACTCTGGCAGACAGAGAGCCATTCCGGGGTGACGAGGCTGCTAGCCGTTACAGACCTCAGCTGCAGCGGTAAAGTGTCGCTGTTTTGAAAGAAAGACCCGGACAAATGTGGATATTTTTCTTCTTTTTCTGAAGTTAAGCCTTCAGTGAGCAGCTAGAACATAAACGGCACACAATCAGCTTCTGTCTCTGAGTTTCATTTCACGGCAGGTTCGCTCTTCTGAGCTGCTCTAAAATGAGAAACTCCCTCTTGTGGTGAAACAGAAGACTACACCTTTCATGTCGAGTGGTGTTTTATTAGAAGGAGAATAACCAATTTGTCAATATTAATTTAGCTCACAAAAGGAGAGGAATATAAATGCTGGTCGCTACAATAAGTTGAATAAAGCATCAGTTCAGAGAGAAAGTTCATCCATTACTCCTTGTTTTGTCCAGACGATGAAGGAAAAATGTGTTTTAAAGAAGCCTGCGCAGTGATATCGAACGTTTGGTCTGTGTGACCGGAACTTCTTTTTTAGGTGTGCGTTATTGCTGTGCATTATCACAATTTAATGCACACCCAGCAGCCAATCAGAATCGAGTATTCACCCAGACCATGGTATACATTTCATTAACCTTCTTTTGTCATTAAAAACTTAAATAAAACACTTCTGTAAAGTAGCTTTAATAGGCAAGTAAAAAAATATTAAGTATAAACTAAAAAAAAATATCATATTTTCTTGTTATATAGGTGATAATTAGTCATGTGAGAAAGTTTAGTAACATTTTTAACCAAATGTGATTCCTGTCCTCATTTAGAATTCTTAAAAATAAATTATGACTTTGTTTTAGCATGAATTTGATGAGTGTTCATGACTAGCTCATATCATTCATTTTCATTTATTAGTTTTTTGTTTGTTTGTTTTTTTAAGACAATGTGCTTCTTTTTAAGTTCTGAAGACATCACATTTTCGGTTTTATTATCAGAGTAGTTCATTTTCTTAACCTTTTTTTCTGTCAGATAAATCAAACAGGCATATCAAAGAACAGCTCGGGTCCTAAGGAGTTAAATCCCGGCGCTAGCATGTAGCAGTTAGCAGCTGCTGTTTAGCCGTCTGTCTGCAGCACGAAGAGCTTCACATTAAAAAGAAACAAAACTCTGTTTTTTTTTTTTCTGTTGAAATGCATTCAGAGGTTGTTTTAGAGACACTTTCTGTCAGTTTAAAGCGTTTTCAAAAGAGTTATTAATCCCGGAATTCTGAATCCGTGATCGACTAGCTAGCTTTATTTAACTGTGTACATCTGTCTTCTGCCTGAACTGCTGCCGTTTTCTGCTGCATTTTTGGGCAATAACATTTTGTGATCTTTTCAAGACATGCAGACTTCTAGTGGAGTATTTATCCGGAATAATAAGATTGAATTATAAAGCGCTGATCACAATAAAAATAAATGAAATATCCGATCCTAATCGGACAACGGAGCCCGATTTCAATGAAGTCTTCAACCACGTGATCGGGCTCGATTTCCGATCACGTGATCGGATCGGGACATCCCTAGTCAATAGTCTATAGTTGGAGAGTTCTTTTGCATCCCCAGATTTAGGAATGGGCTTAACAAGTGCTTTTTTTCCTGTCATGCAGGAAATGACCAGTTCTGATGGAGACATTTATTATGTTCAGTATGTACAGTTTTTTCCAGAAAGAAGTATCTCTGATGTAAATACCTTTGGGCGAATGAGTTATTCCAAATATTTCTAGCATTTCAAACAGCAGCAGTGTCAACTTCTCTAATATCAAATTAATCATCTGTTACTGGTGTTGTGAAATTTGGATCTGACTTAACTGCTAAACCAATTCCTGAACAGATGAGGTGAAAAAAATCCTTGAACATTGCAGCAACTTGGTCGTGCTCAGAGGTCATGCAGACGTGAGCTCATACTTGAAGTCAGTTGTTTGCATTGGATTTATTAGCTTATGTAGCTGTTTCCAGATAGCTTTTCAATTTCCTCATGCCTCAGACAGAACATTTATATAGTGTTTAGATTTTGGTTTGTGCATTTCTGTAACTATTATTTTATTGTATAAAAAGCCCATCAGGGGACAAATTAGCTCCTGCTACAAGCATGATGATATGGGCATTGGACTGCTGCTTTGCTGTATTTCTATGTTTTTATATCCGTCCCTACTAAATAAATAAATACAAATACTTGGTTCCTTAAGTTTTTGTAGTTTCATTATATGGGGACGTCCACAATTTAGACTGAATCACCATGTCTATATGGCGTCTAATGTTTAGTGGGCAGTACAGACCTTGTCTTTTACATAAGTTCCATAGAAACATATCTTGATCATATCTCACTCAACATAACACCTCTTGGGGAGCAAAAACAAAAAGTGTCACCCTTAACTTCCTTTTTGTTTGTTTAAAGGGGAAGTAAACTGAAGAGAACTGTTAAAGCCATCTCAGATCTGAGTGTGAAAATGTCTCTGCAAAATACCAGCGATGTAATTCTGCAAAGAAGACATTCAGGTATGTGTGTTTAATCTGCTGTTGTATGTGCTTTATTTCCACACAAAACTGATTTATTTCATTTTGAAATACTTGAAAGATTGTAAAGACTTTTCATCAGTACGTGATTTTTTATTTATTTATTGCCAAGAGATGTTTTTAAAAATGTATTTTAAGCCTAAAGGTTCAAAACTCCTTACTACATACAAATAAGTTATTTGCAGTGTTGTCATATAAGGCGGTCTTGTTTCAGACTTTGCAGGCAAAAAATGCTGGACATTAGACATAATTTGGGGTCATTTTGGTGTTTTTTATTTGTTTCAACTGGAGACATGCAGTCAGGGGAGGCACTTAAGGCAGTTGTCCTAAAGGCCCGGTCCCGCAGGATTTGATGGGCGTATCACCGGTAAAAAAGTTGGAAAATCTGCCACACGCGCTTAGATGCAACCAACTTTATGCATGCTCGCGGAATTGCAGTGATACAGACGCTGGAGTCCATTCCTCTGCCGCTCCTCAGCCACCCCTCTGCCAGAGAACTCCCTACTCGTGTATAAGTGCGTCCTCCCTCAATAAGCCGCTAAAAAGATGATGTAGGCGGTGATGAAAGTGCAGACCGGCCGGCGAAACTGCAGTGCTGCAGCTGTGCACCAGTGCGGAATTTTGGAGTCCAAGCGCGCGTGCCTGCGTCCGCTCCACGGTCATATCTCACACTGAAACTGCTGTTGCTCCACCGTTTCACAGCCATTGCACGGCTGTACCGCTGTACCACACGTAGTCACCCGCGGTCTCAATTTTTGTGCAGTTCAAAAATTCTTTCCGCATGTGATGGCGGCCAAATTGTGTATCAAATCAGCGGCCCTATATCACCCGTTGCACCACCAGTTCGTTCCTAACAGCGTCTGTACCCCGGGGATGACATTTTTTCTGTGCTCCCGCAGTGATATGACTGTGAAAGCCAGTAGGACCGGGCCTTTGTGCTATCAATCCAATTTACATGTTTGATTTTAACCATTTCATCCTAATTGTTACTTATTTCCTATTCATTTCTGTGTTTTTGATAAAGTAACAATAGATCATTTGTCCTATTACTGTGTTTTTAGTTAGAAAATCACCAAATTCTCCCACTGTGCAAAGTTAAGATGTATAGACGTCTTTTTCATGTCGCCTTCAATGTCCTGGTGAGTCCCATGATGGTGCAGAATGTTACACCAGACGACAGGTTTATTTCTTTTTTTCAATGTCTGGCTAAAGTCGAGTATCGTAAAAAGGACGTCTTTATGAGGGCTTATTGTAGTCCAGACGTGGTTAATAAAGACGTTTATTCTGCGTCAAATTTGAACTTTTTTCAAACATTATTTTTTTTACAGCTCTTTGAACAAGTCATTTCAGAAGCTTCCTACTGTTCCAGTACATTTTCCTATAACTTCATTTGGAGTGGTAACATTAAATAAAATAATGCATTCTCATTTTCAGTAATTTATCGTATAAAATGCAAACAAATATTAAAGAAGTGACAAAAACAAATAAAAGATGGGAATAAAATACAGTTCTTGGTTTCTTCATCTTTAATCCTGAGCAGCTCTGTGTTGATGAGGAAACCATTTAATGTTAGACTGGTAAATGTGTATAAGGCCGGAAAAGCAATCTAATCTACTTTGGAGGTTTTACTTATGTCAAATATTTTTGGAATGTAGTCCCCACGATAAACAAGGGAACACTTGTGCTTGAAAAGGACATTTGAGAAGGAAGTGATTTAAAAAAAAAATCCAGTCAGAGGAAGAAACACCTCGCTTAATGGATATATTGTGCTTTTTTACAGGAAAGAAACCATACCTAGTTATTGCTGTGAGTGTTGGTCTGCTGTATGTTCTTCAGGTGGTTCTCAACATTTCACTTCGTCTCTCTCTCAGTAAGTAATTTTTGTCTCAACTTAAACACTGAAATAAACAAAAATTTCCGTTATGAAGTGTGTTTAAAAAAAAGACATATATTTTGTAGAGGAATAGGAGCCCATTAGAAATTTGCCTCTGAGTTGTGGGCAGGACTGGACTGATCGTATGAAAGTAACCCTACGCTGATATCCCAGCATGTCTTTAACTCTCTCTTTTTTTGATGACCTTTTTTGTTGAGATGCTTCCTTTTTCAGAAGAAAAGCTCCTGCCAATCCTGCAACCCCTTCCGAAATAACCCAAAAACTCCTGACTTAGTGATCATAACTGCAAGATATTTTCTGTATGTTTGTTATATTTAGACAAGTGTTAATCTTTCTGTTCTGTCAGCATGTTCTGGGGGAACTGAGAAGATTTTTAACGATGTGACCATTGAGGAGGAGTTAAAGAACTTGACCGATGAGAGGGACGAGCTCGTGCAGAAGCTTGAGCAATATGGTGAGGACAGAAATTAAATTAAAATATTTTCATGTGATTTTTTTGTGCACAACCTTCATCAAATAGATGTATACAATATATCCCAATAAGTACATATATCCTTAATAATGAAAAAATATTAACAGAAAAGTTTTTAGCATGATAAAGCACGTCTATGGCCGGAATGATAACCCCTGACCTTTAGTGTTCCAAAGGTAAAGGCAGTATAGGCAAATGCTAAGGGCTCTGAACATCCAGAGGGCGCCAGAAAGGGAGAAAGGAAAATATAAAGCTGGAAAAATACTCTAATTTTTGATTGAGAAAGATAAATTTAACTGGTGATCTCAACCCACTCTCAGTAAAATGCGTACATATTCCACGACTTTGCACTCTGAAATACCGTGTATAATATATGCTAAACACGCTTTTTGCGTGTATATGATACAACATGGTAGAGAATGGGTTGCGCCGGCGTACAATATACACGACTTTTAGGTTTCGTTTTGATCACGTGGTCAGAAATCCTCCGGCTCTTTTCTGAATGACGTCGTTCCTGGTTAAGGTTAGGATTACGGTTATGGTTAGGGTTAGAAAAGCAAATTGTTCGTTTGTGGGGCTGTCTGTGATGCTCACGGCTCCACCAGGGGACGTGTCAAATGTGGAAAACACATTTTAACACGTTTAGGATCGCGCGTATTATGTGCACGCAAAAACCGGTTTTGGCGTATATTATACACGATATTTCCCAAACCGTGGCATATTACTGAGACTGGGCTGGGTGATCTAGTCTTTTTCTTCCTGTCTCTAAACATTTTAACACCTCTATAAAGAATCATCATGCTTACTGGCTCACGCTGTGCAGTAGTGCAGTGGTTAGAGCTCCCTCCAACTTGTACGAAGTTCGGCTGTTCAAGACTTTTTGGGTGCTGTTGTTTCAAACAATAATCATAAACGGTTATTATTTTAAGTTTTTTATTTTATTTTACTGAACGTTGATTGAAGTTTATAATTTAAAATGCCCTTCACTTGCACTTGGGCTTTTGTTAGGCATTTTATGTTACAGCCTTTTATTGTTAAGAAAGTTTATCTCAATATAATGTTACAAAATAAAGTATTTCTGATTAAACCCTGTTAATTTTTCCATTCTTGTTTTTAAAATTAATGTAGAACTGCTAAATTCCACTAAGCACACATTTTTTTCCTAAAACAAAAGGCCACATATTAATTTGCGAAAAATCACGAGTCAACTATGGACAATGCGATTAATCGTGATTAAAAGTTTTAATCGCCTGACAGCTGTAATTTATTCTGATAACACGTGTGGTGTATGAAAACGTTTGCTACAATCAGATGAAGTTTTTCAGGGCCATGTGGACAAAAAGTGTTTGGTAACATTTACCTGACTTTATTCTTTTGCAGATATGCAACTTACAGGTTTAAGACGTGAAAAAGATGAACTGCAGACCAAACTGAATCACTTTGGTGAGTTACAGCAGAGCTCCATGTTTAGATTAAGTGTTTTTGTTTTGAGAAAGATTAGAGTTACCATCATTTTTGTTCAGGACTTTATTTTATATATTTTTTTAAAAATGTATTGAACCAAGAGTTTAGCAGTAAAGTCTGATTCTGTTTTTTATTTTATACTTTTAGGCAGGGATTTTTTTTTTTTTTAATTGACAAAATAGTTCTGTCCTCATGTGCAGAAACTCTGCTTAGTTGAACTAATGACTTTGATTGTGTCAACAGATCACTATCTAAAACAAAATTGGATCCATTTTAGTGGAAGCTTTTATTATATTTCTACAACCGAGAAATCCTGGCAAAGCAGCCGAGATGACTGTTTGGGAAGAGGTGCAGATTTGATCACCATTGACAGCAGAGAGGAAAATGCAAGTGCACACGGTTTTATTAATGTTAGGGTATTGTCCAAGTCCTGAATTAGAGCAAACATCTTAGACTTATTTTTTTTTACAAACTGTGCAAATCCATTCCAAAAGTAATTGAAATATTATGGAAATATAATTTCCATTATTCCATTTAAAAAAAAAGCTTTTTTCATAGAATGAATTTAGGATCCATTGTCAAATTGATTTTAAATATTTATTTTTACAAAAATGTGGCTTTCAGCTTATAAAACTCACAAAAACAAGATTCAGAAAAGAATACTGTCGAGAAAACTATTTACTTCTCAGTTTTTCCAAAAAGATAAAGAAAGAAATTGTGATCATATGAAATCAAAATAAAGTATTTTCAAATTTATCTGTCCGTCTTCAATACTTGGTTGGGAATTGATTTGCCCAAACGGCCTGGATGTGCCGTGGCTTTGATGCAATCACCTTGTGGCGTTGCATGGGAGTTATAGAAGCCCAGATTTTCTTTTACAGTTCTTTTCTAATCTGATCTTCGATCTGATCAAAGACATTTTGGAACTAATGATGGTCTAGTTGTCAAGTCTGAAGTTTTCCCCATACTTAAGTGAACTGAGACAGTTACATTGAACCAATTTCATGACATCTGCTGAATCTGTGCAGGTGCTTTAAGTTTAGTAGATGGTCAGTCGGTGAAACAAGATTCATGTCCTGCAAAATGTGGATGGATTTCTCCACATTATTCTATTTATTTATTTAATTTTTCCGTGGGTGTCAAATAAATACTTGAAATTAATGAAAAAGTGGAGCCATAATTTATATTGTATGAATTCTTTTTTTTTTAATGGAATTATGGAAATTAATATTCCTTTCCATGACATTCTTTTTTTGGAAAGCATCTGTATGTGTGTTCTCTGGCTTCACACTCAATGTTTTGTTACAAATACAATTTAAAGCTATAAGAAAACCACCAAAACATAAGATCACATTTGGGAAATTTTGATAGGACATTAAGTCCTTTTTTGTTGCATCTATGAGGAAACATTTTAATACCGAGATACTTGATCTCATAGTTTATTGATAAACTCAGCAGACTCACATTATATAGATTTGTACTCTAAGGAGTTCGATTTAAACTCTGTACCTTACCATTATGGGCTAAAAATGGGGACTTTAATATTCAAAAGTGCAACGGAATGGATTCGCAACCACAACGTAAGATTCGCAACCGCAATTGGATGTTCACACATAAATCAAGATTCAGCATACCACAAAATAAATCCTGCATCCTGTATCAAAAGATTTGACTTTGTTTTTCGAGCATTTACTTTGCGGTTGTGAATCAAGATCCTGCATGTGAATTCCTGAAGATGCGCTTACGCACTCTTGCAGCTGCAGTAGCGAATTGTGTCCCTGTCTTTAGACGTCTTTCTGATTGGATGACCACAAACCTAACGGTCCAATCAAAGACCAGATCGCTTCCCGCCGTCCATCCCTCCCGCAGTCTTAAGGTGGAATTGAACAATAATATATTGTAATATTTGTGAGGGTCCAACCAGGACAGGAAATATACCTGTCAGTCAAGCCGCAAGAACCACAAGAGGATGTATATCATAAAATAAACTTTATTAATACAATTAAATAGAAACCCTATTAAGGCCGTGGCCAAGGAAACCTGCAGGACATAAAGATTCCAGAGGTGAACGAACAAACACACCCAGCTGACGTAGCTACACGTCAGCTGGCAAAACACCCTCTATCGGAGGCACAGCAGCACCACACCCTCTGTTGGAGGCACAGCAAACAGCATGCAGAAGAGGAATCTAAAAGTACCTGCCGGCCCTCCCACACCCACGGATGCCCTCCCAATAAAACCCTTATCAAAAAGAGGATACAGTCGTAAAATGTCTATGATATAAAGTGTGACTTAGCTCGCGCAACTGGCGCTCCCCGGGGTGTAGCTTCGCCGGGCGGCGGAATGATTCACAGTTGTGCGTCTGGGCGGCGTCCACAGGCAGCGGCGTGAGAAGAGCAGCGGCAACCAGCCCACTCCTACTCCCAGCCCTGCTCTTGCTACAGGAGGCGACCAGCCTCCCCTCCTCACGCAGGAACGGCTCCTCCTCTCTGACTATCTTCACCGCCGGCAGCCCTACCTGGCAGTGAGCGGCACCCTCCCCCCGAAGGATTGAGCGGCTGGCTGCTCTGGCGAATGCTCTCCCAGCAGCATGCTGCTGCCTCTCCTTTATCAGTTCCAATCAAGTTGTGATGACCACCACCTGTGCTGCTCTCCCCGGCCGCCTATTCAGAGCAGGACGGCGAGCCCACATCACAATATATTACTGCATTGGAAATCACGTGACATACGGCGTGACAGACGTGCGGCTTGAGTAATGAATGGCGAAGGTCCAAAGAAGTTCCAAAATAAGCACAAAAGGAGACGCAGTGTTTTGCAATCGACTTCAAAAACCTTTTGACAGCACTAACGCCCGAGTCACACCGGACGCGATAGCGACGCGGAATGGAGTGCGCTTCCATTCGGCGCCCATGTTAACCTATGGCGTCGGTCACACCAGGCGCGGAGCGTCACGGAGTGACGCGGAGGGTCCGCGCGGTGCAGCGCAACGTTTCGGCGCCTGGCCTATTTTGTGCGCGAGCCGCGAGCGCTCCGCGTCAATGCTGGCAGGAAGTTGCATCAAAATACATGAGAAAATCCGGTTTATTTTCAAAATAGAACCAATTTTTCACAATAAAACGCTGCGATTGACAAATGTGATCATGTTTTTGTGTCTAAACAGACTGTAGAGATGAAAATATGCATACAATCAAAACACACAGACACGCGTGCGCGAGAGCCCCCACCCCCCGGACACCACAGATCTCCGGAGCGGGTGTGCTGGTCTGCAGGGTTCTGGGAGGAAAAAAAGCAGGGCAGACGGGGAACACTGGAGCAGGGCATGGGGCTGCGTTTGAACGAGAGAGAGGCAGAGGAGCGGTTCTTCTTGGAAGAAACATCAGGTAATATTTTTAGTTTATTAATTTACCGACGGAAACACCTGGGAGCGCGTGCGTGCACACAGACACACAACAAAACAGACAGACACGCACACGCGCGCACAAACAGATCAATGAAGTGGGCCGACTGCAGAGTTGGGGGGCGGGGTCTGTGTCAACAGGGGCAGAGACCATCTCCTTTTAGCAGAAACACGGGGTGATGTCTTGGTTATTGACCATGATGGCAAAAAAAGCAATAGCTCTAGCAGAAGCGCCTGTCGACCGTCGCGGAAAAAAATCGTGTCTGGTGTGACCAATAGAGCGTCGCGAAGCAGGGCGCACTCTGCTCCGCGTCTGGTGTGACTCCGGCGTAAGAAAATTATGTGCGAACTCACTTACACTTCTCACAAAAAAAAAAGAAAGTGCGACCGACAACCAGATTTAGGCTCTTAAAAAGTAGCTAGCCGCGAGCTAGAAAAACAATGCATCAACATGCATCTGGACTGCACATTGTACGTGCTTCCAACGTGAATCGATCTGGTCCTTGATTGGACCGTTAGGTTTGTGGTCATCCAATCAGAAAGACGTCTGAAGACAGGGACACAATTCGCTACCGCAAACGGTCAATCTATCACCAATCCTCATATTCCAAATTCATTTCTAAGAGCTTCCATAGTAAAAGAATTGTTTTTAAATCCATCCATGATAAAGGTAATTTCGCAGTATTACGCCATAGAACAAGTAGTTAAATTAAGATCAAATTTTATAAAACTCCCAATTGCTCCAAAATTAAAAGAGATGAATTTTAAAATTCTAAATTCTGTGTATCCTTGTAAAGAGTTGTTAAGGTTACGATTTGGGTTTCAAGAGAATTCATGTGCTTTTTGTGAGGAGGAAATTCAAACCATTGATCATTTGTTTTTTGAGTGCAAATATGTTAGTTGTTTTTGGGAAGAATTTTTTTTTTTTGGTGTTCATCTAAGTTTGAAGTTTTAGTTAATTTACAAAAGCATGTCATACTTTATGGTGTAGTCTCTGATGATAGACAGTTTGATTTAGTGTTCAATGTTTTGCTAATTTATGGGAAGTTTTATATTCATAAAAGCAAATCTCTTAAGATCAAACCACTATTCAATGTATTCCATAAAGAATTTTGTCTATATTTCAAATCTTTGAAGTACCTGAAAAGTAAAAAAGCAAGGACACTTTACACTTTCATTGAAAACAATAATCTGAATGTAAACCCCTAGTGTTATTTCATTTGATTACGATTCTGTATATCTATTTTTTTTTTTTAATTTATTTACCTATTTTTTGTCTGTCCTTTTTTGTATACCCTTTTCTTTATTTATTTATTTTTTTTTTGTGGTTCAAAATGTTGTAAATTTTTTTTTGGAATGCCAATAATAAAAAACAAAAAAAACAAAAAAACAATTCGCTACCGCAGCTGCAAGAGTGCGTAAGCGCAGCTTCAGGAATTCACATGCAGGATTTTGATTCACAACCGCAAAGTAAATGCTCGAAAAACAAAGTCAAATCTTTTGAAACAGGATACAGGATTTATTTTGTGGTATAATGAACATTGATTTATGTGTGAACATGCAATTGCGGTTGCGAATCTTACGTTGTGGTTGCGAATCCATTCCGTTGCACTTTTGAATATTAAAGTCCCCATTTTGAGCCCATATACCATCTGCTTCTTGACTGATGAATTATCTGTTTTGGCGAAACAAGGAATTTGCAAGGAAGTTTGAAAAGAGACTGTGGATTGGTCTGAGTGACAGACAAAGTGAAGGCAACTGGATTTGGCAAGATGGAAGTCCTCTTCGGAAAAGGTTAATATTTATTATTGCATTAAAATAATCAGAATTCTAATGGGTTTTTTTAAAAAAAAAAGCTTAGCTGTTAGTTGAACTGTTAATTGAACATTTTTAAAATATTTTTTGTGTGTTTCAGCTTTTGGCAGCCCGAAGAACCCAACAGTTATTCAGGCACGGATGAAGACTGTGTAGAAATAGGGAATTTTGACGATGACAACAGCTGGAATGACCTTGTGTGCACAGAAGCAATCTTCTGGATATGTGAAAAGAAAACTGGTGCTTAAACAAAATGCTGCTGTGTTGTAAACATAGGAGTAAAAAATGTTAAACACCTTTTGCTGAAATGCTACAATTTTACCTTTTACTTTGAATGAAATATGCCAGAAGGAATCTGCATAGATTATCAAATTTAAATCCAGAAATTAATAAGCTTTTGTAAAACATAAAAATAAAAGATTTTTTTGATAAGTTTAAAAAAAAAAAAAAAACTCTGATTTTATGGTTACTGCTAAACATGTACCTTTTCAGCATAATAAAGCCATTTTTTTCTATAAATATTTTGAAAACTTTATTTTCAGATTTTTGTGATTGGATTTTCATTAACTCTCTGTCGTTTTTTTCTACAAGCAACACGTGAATGGTCATTACATAAATGGGGTGGGAGATGGGGGGAGTGGTCCGTCACATGCATTGACATGATAAACAAATGTGCTGCATTTCAATTATGATGAACTTCAGCTTCTTTTGTTAAAAGCTGTACTGTGTGAATCAATTGTTAAACCAAGATACTTGAAATGGCTGACAATCTCTATCTTTTCTCCATTAATTTCTATATTGGGGTCAGGTGATGCTTTGTTTGTCTCACTGAAGTATAAGCCCACAGTTTTAGAAATATTCAGTTGAAGACAGGACTCCTGCAACCAGCTTCCAACACATGACATTGCTCTGGCGAGTTTTGCAGCAGCAGCGATTTTTGAGCAACCATGAACAAAGAAAACTGTGTCGTCCACATGCATTATGCATTCAACATCGGGACAGACAGAGGGCAAATCATTAATGTACTGACTAAACAAAAGGGGGTCTAATATGGTTCCCTGAGGAACCCCAGAAGTAAGCTTAAGGAAACCAGAACTGCAGTTGTTAATTGACACTGTTCTTCTACAATTGTGCAGATAGGATTCAATCCAGCTCACTTCCAGGTTATTTCCGGATTTCCCTTTGCATTATTCAATGCGGTTATGAAAAAGTTTTCTTTAGATTTCCTTATTTCTTTCACAGCCTTATTTCTCAAGGAGGCAAACTGGTGTCTGTTTTGCCCTGATTGAATGGACAGCTTTAAGCATTGATCATATTCTTTAATCAGTTTTAAAATAGATTTGTTTAGCTAAGGAAGCCTATTCTTTTTAGCTTTTGGTTTAATAATCTGTGAAATTTGTTTTAATAGTTTGTTGCATTTTCCAAGTAAATCTTGAACAGTAACTCATTAAAAATTTACAAAAGTTTTGTTGTTCTTTTTTTGGTGTTCCCTGAAATTCAGTAGTTGACAAGGGTCTGAAACGTTTTTTATTCAACTTTCGTGTGACCATTATTAAATTGTGATCAGACAGTCCTGTTAGCATATTGTAGGCGTTTAAGATTCTTTCTGGCCTATTGGTGAAAACAAGATCAATCTGAGTACTAGAGGAATTTGTAATCCTTGTAGGGCCATTGATTACCTGGTTCATATCCATAACATCCATAACCCTTTTCAGTGTTTTCCTAACTTTGTTAACCTCCAAGTTTATGTTCAGGTCACCCATAATTATAACCTCTTTTGCGTGATTAAGTTGTTCAATAAATTTTCCAGTTTCTCATAAAAATCTGCATTTTCTGAAGGAGGCCTATAAATTCCGATTAGAGTAAACAGCATTTGTTGTGACAAAGAAATTGTTAGCCCAAGAATTTCTAGACCATTTTCATCTGTAACATGAATCTCATTTCAAACAAAAATGTCTTTAGCATAGATCATAACACCTCCTCCCTTGCCACCCTGTCTGTCTTTTCTGAAAAGATTATATCCAGGGACATGTAATATTGCAGTGGGTGAAGATTCATGGAGCCAAGTCTCAGATAGGCAAAGAAAGTCAATATTTGAGTCGGAAAGGAGGTGATGAACCTGATCACTTTTGGATGAGAAGCTTCGTATATTTAAGTGTGCACAAAGGACGCCCTTTGGCTTATGTGTTGAGTTCCATATCAGCTTAGAGTTATTGACAGTTTGAAACACCCAAGTTTATAATGTTTTAATATTGCAGGATTTAGCATCCTCCTGTTTCTTTTATTGATGTTGGGATACAACAACGAACTGCTAGCCAGCTCCTCAGGAAAAACATCTCCACTTATCATATGGCTCCCACAGGAGAGCAGAGGTGAAGTCATAGACCTACTTGTAGACCTGGTGGGACAGGTCAATGAAGCTGTTGTAAACTGTGGAGACTGAGCCAGTAGTAGTGGATGCTCAGCTGGTGGTGGTAGAGATCCAGCCAGTAGAGGAGATGACCCAGGTGGTGGTGGGGAAGATGCAGACAGCAGAGGAGATGACCCAGGTGGTGGTGGTGGAGATGACCCAGGTGGTGCAGGTGATCCAGACAGCAGCAATTGAGACCCAGGAGGCATAAGAGGAAGCCTGGCTTGCAGCGATAGAGATTTAGTCAGCTGTGATAGAGATCTGGCCCCGAAGAGTGGATGTCCAGCTAGCAGAGGTGGGTGTCCAGCTAGCAGTGGTGGATGACTGGCTATCAGTGTTGTAAGCCCAGCTAGCAGTGATGGAGGCCTGGCATGCAAAGGTAGATGTCCAGCTAGCAGTGATGGAGGCCTGGCTACCAGTGGTGGAAGCCCAGGTAGCAGCAGTGGAGGCCTGGCTAGCAGTGGTGGTAGCCCAGCTAGCAGTGGTGGTTGCCAACTAGCAGGGATAGCATCCACACTTGCAGCATTGTAGGTCATAGATAACCACATAATGGAGATGGAGGACCAGAAAACAGGACTCAAGGTGACTGGTGCTGTCCTGGCTGGCATTAACACTAGAAGTCCTAAGCCTGCGCAAATTTGCGCAGGGAAGAGTCCCCCCCCCCCTTTAGTCTGAGAGCCCATTGTTGTGTCATG
>NC_050525.1:1156705-1161893 GCF_002922805.2 Oryzias melastigma | reverse complement strand
TTTGACCCTAGCAACAAATGGTGCTGCAATGTGATTGGTTAATGCTTAAATAGGAAAATACACGTCTGGAAGCAGCACAGCCAGGGAGTCACTCATATCGTGCTGCAGTGCTTCAGTTTGCCTCTGAGTGCACCTGTACCATTGATTTGCATTGGAGCTGGCTGCCTCTGCTGCGCAAATCACATTCGCTGTGAATGCACTTTCACACAGAAGATGGAGCAAAACACCAGCTGACATGAAGACCAGATGATGGTCGGATTGTGTTGCTCTAACCAGGGCAGTCCAAGTGCGACTGGGCAGCGAGGAGAGTCTATGGTGAAAAACTGGAGAGTCTCAATATGGTTGGAGTACACTGTGAGACCTACATCTCAGGTCATTTACTGGATCCACCCTGAACCTAGTGGTCAACCATCGAACGAGGAAACTGCTACTCGTGAATCGCAGGTAAGAAGGGGGATAGCGTGCATCCATCAGGAGATCCCTGGGGTCTAGTAATTAATAGGCATCACTTCTCCAGCCCACACGGCAGACAGCCATTCGAGTGTTTCTCCAAAAAGAAGGGAGCACAGAAAAGACACTTTAGCCTTCTCTGTGGGGTAAAAATGAGGTTGTTGTAGCAGGAAAAGATTACTCTGCATCAGAAATCCGTTACAGTGCTCCGGTCTTCTGGTGAAATTATCGGGCAGCTACAGCTTCTTGGTTGGTCTGCAGATGCGCCGTGATGCCGTCAGTCACTGGAGCTGACATCCATGATCCAATAGCATTGCAGCAAACCCCTGTGTTGGCAGGGCTAGGCACTCTCTCTGCTGGACCCGGGTCAGGGGAAGTCTTCTGTAATGAACACGTAGAGGCTGATGGATCCATGTGCAGAATTATTATGAGTGAAGGGAAATCCGTAAAGTGCAGGAAGCCAGGCAGATGAAGGCTGAGAAGGCAATGGGGACAGGGTTCCAGTTGGGATCGGCGTTTTGCTGAGAGAGATGTTAGGCATGAATGCTTAAGACTTCACCCTGAGCTTGGCTGAGTATACTTTATAAATAGAGACTGGGTGATTGCAGATGAGAGACAGGTGTGTTAGGGCTGAGTGAACCAGCTGGGAGACATCTGGGTATGAGAGCAAAGGCAGATGGGAAATATAGTAGGAGAACCAGGAAGTAGTCAACACTCTGGTGACAATTCATGTTGATGACCAGAGATAGAGACAGGGAACCGATTCCTGAATGGAAAGGATAAAGATCATTCTCCCATAATGGATATATTGTGCTTTTTTACAGGAAAGAAATCATACATTGTGATTGCTGTGACTGTTGGTCTGCTGTACGTTCTTCAGGCGGTTCTCAACATTTCACTTCGTCTTTATCTCAGTAAGTTATTTTTGTCTCACCTTTTTTTTGATGACCTTTTTTGTTGAGATGCTTCCTTTTTCAGAAAAACGGCTCCTGCCAATCCTGCAACCCCTTCCGAAATAACCCAAAAACTCCTGACTTAGTGATCATAACTGCAAGATATTTTCTGTATGTTTGTTATATTTAGACATGTGTTAATCTCCCTTTCTGTCAGCATGTTCTGGGGGAACTGAGACGATTTTTAACAATGTGACCATTGAGGAGGAGTTAAAGAACTTGACCGATGAGAGGGACGAGCTCGTGCAGAAGCTTGAGCAATATGGTGAGGACAGAAATTAAATTAAAATATTTCCACATGATTTTGTTTTTAACTGTGAACAACAGTCATCAAATTGATGTATACAATATATCCCTAAAAGGATGAGGGGAATGAAATACCTCAACTTGTGCTCCTCATACAATAAGTATATTTTTTGAAACAAACTACAAAAGTTTCCTCGTGAAATTAACTAAGACCAGTTTTTAACCACATAAAGACTTGGATCAAGCTCTCTATATGATTACATTTTTAAGCTAAATTAAGAAAGCAAAGAATAAATAAAAACTTAATCTGCTCCTTTGGACAATGATTATTCTTATAAGATACACTACATTAACAAAAATATTGGCTAACCCATCCAAATGATCAGTCAGGTGTCCTAACTACTTGGTCTACTGACTACTTAGTGAAAGAATGTCCCGCTCGCAGGAGCTCAGTAAATTCCAGTAGAACTGTCATAGGATGCCACCTGTGCAACAAATGCAGTCAAATTTCCTCGCTCCTAAATATTCCACAGTCGACTGCCAGTTCTATCATAACTACATGGAAGAGTTTGGAACAACAGCAACTCAGTCACCAAGTGGGCGACCACATTTGGGTTTGGATGCTGAAGCTCATAGTGCAAAGAGGTCACCGACTTTCTGTGCGGTCAATCGCTACAGAGTTCCAAACTTCATGTGACCTCCAGATTATCCCAAGAACAGTTTGCAGAGCTTCATGGAATTGGTTTCCATGGCCGAGCATCTGCATCTAAGCCACACATCACCAAGTGCAATGCAAAGCGTCAATGCAGTGAGAGGTGTAAAGCCCGCCACCACTGGACTCTAGAACAGTGGAGACGCTTCTCTGGAGTAATGAATCACGCTTTTCCATCTGGCAGTCTGATGGACCAGTCTGGGTTTGGAGGTTGCAGGAGAACGGTACATTTCAGACTGCAATGTGTGGAAAATGTGGAAATATTACCTCAAAGGCACCATACCACGATATTCTTAAGAATAAGAATAAACCACATCCATATAAATGATCATATATTACTTTTGGAACTTTAAAAAACTAATTATTTATGAAATATTAGTTATTTTCGTGAGGTTCTTCCTACCCGGGAGTAAAATGATTCAATTCCAGAGGCTCCACCTGCTGCTGTTTGTGGTTGTTGCCCATTTCATGACGTCATCCTAGAAGAGGATCAAGAGTTCCAAGCCGTGGCTTCTAAACTGGAACGTTCTGCCTCCATCTCTATGCTCCACTGACTCAGCTGAGGCTTTTAAGACACACCCAAAAACATTTTTTTTTTAATTTCAGCAGGCTTTTAGTTAAATGTGGATTTTTAGAATATAATGCGGGTTTGTTTTGTGTTTATTCTATCTTTAATCTATTTCATGTCTCATCTTGTTTATGTAGTTTTTGTCCTATGTTGATAACCACATGTATGATTCTTTCTGTAAAAAGTGTTTGGTAACATTTACCTGATTTTATTCTTTTGCAGATATGCAACTTACAGGTTTAAGACGTGAAAAAGATGAACTGCAGACCAAACTGAATCTCTTTGGTGAGTTACAGCAGAGCTCCATGTTTAGATTAAGTGTTTTTGTTTTGAGTAAGATTAGGGTTACCATCATTTTTGTTCAGGAATTCGTTTTACATTTAAAAAAAAATATTAATTTAAACATCAATAATGTATTTGCAAAGAAACCGACAGTAGGTTTCTTTTGATTTGGAGGTATGTGGAGACAGAACCCAGGATCACAGTTTAAAGAGAAAGGATAAGAGTTTATTTTTTGTTTTGTCTAGCAGGAGCGTCCTCAGTCTGTTGGAGCCAGGAGCCTCTGTCGAAAAAATAAAATCACCTGAGAGTTTGCACACTAAAACAAAACATACCAGGCGTATATAAAATCACAACAAAACACACAGCAATAAAAGAATACATAGGTTCATGCAATTAAAAAATAACCGCTCTGGTATAATAAAAAAAACACTCTCAGGTCGCTAAAAGACAGGTGATAGAAGGGTACTTAGCTCGGAGAGGGGTGTATCGTGACCACACCCCTCTGCAATCCCAGCGTCGCTTCCCCTTCTTCGACCGCTGCCTGGCTCCTGGCTCTACCCTCCGGTTCCGACGCCGACTTGCGAGGTGGGCCGTCCAGCGTACTCCCAACGATGGCGTAGTGCCGCTTCTCCGAGCGGCTCCTCCGCCAACGGTCCGCTGTTTCTTTTTTCTGTCGCGCTCCTCCACCGCCGTTCCGCTTCTCTTCTCCCGTCATGCTCCTCCAGTGTTAGGTTTCTTCACCGGCTCCTTGGTTCCGGTTGTCCGTCTGTTTCCTTGGTCAGCGGGATTCAGAACCGGGGGACCTCGTCTTCCTCCTCCTTTTCCTTTTCTTTTTCTACCTGCATCTCTGCAGTCTTTTAAAAAGAGTCTCCCATTGGTCACGCCCCCTAGCTGGACCTGCGTCCAATTTGCAGCAGAGAGGTGGCCCATTCATAGGCCTCCAGACACAAAAAATAAAAGTTCACTTGACCCCATTACATATTGAACCAAGAGTTTAGCTGAAAAATGTAATTCTGTTTTTTATTTTATACTTTTAGGCAGGAATTTTTTTTTTATTGACAAAATAGTTCTGTACTCATGTGCAAAAACTCTGCTATGCTTAGTTGTTGAACTAATGAGTTTGATTGTGTCAACAGATCACTATCTAAAACAAAATTGGATCTATTTTAGTGGAAGCTTTTATTATATTTCTACAACCGAGAAATCCTGGCAAAGCAGCCGAGATGACTGTTTGGGAAGAGGTGCAGATTTGATCATCATTAACAGCAAAGAAGAAAATGTAAGTACACATACGTCCTGGGTAACTTCATGAGAGCAAACATTTTAGAATTATTTTTCTTAGCGTGAACAACTTATGCCTCAGGTACAGCCCTTCTTTAGTAGTAAATTTGTATAGAACATGTATTGTACTATTAACTGTACTGTACTGTATTATTAACTATTTTCTGTACAAAATTACCAATAAAAGTCTCGATCAACAAATACATAAACACATTTAAAATAAATAGGTAAATATTTCAGAAATACATTTCAGTTTCATGTATATAGCCCAATATCACAAAGCAGTTGTTTCTTTGGGCTTCATACCTGTCATTGTACAAAAGTAGAGTCAGTCCATCCATCCATCTTCCTCCGCTTCATCCGGGACCGGACCGCGGGGGCAGCAGTCTAAGCAAAGATGCCCAGACTTCCCTCTCCTTGACTTCGACTGCCACCCAAACCACAATGCACCGGCCCCTTTAGAGCTCCCCTGCAGGTGGTGGGCCCACGTCTCTCCTTCGGGTTGGACCCGACCGGGGCCCGTGGGAGGAGCCCCGGCCACCAGGCGCTCGCCTCTGACCCCAAACCCCAGGCCTGGCTCCAGGGTGGGGCCCCGGTGACGCCAATCTGGGCGACGTAGCGGTATCTCTGGTGTTGTCACTCATAAAGGGGATTTTGAACCGCTCTTTGTCTGGCTCGTCACTCAGGACCTGTCTG
>NC_050525.1:1138654-1155781 GCF_002922805.2 Oryzias melastigma | reverse complement strand
GTGTCCTCCAAATCCTCTACCGACGTAAATAACATTTCCTCTGGATTAATCCAGCCTCCTCTCTACATGATCCTCTATGAATGAACATTTCATTTTGGTTTCTGCGTGGTGAAAACCTGACGTCTCTAACGTGAATGTTCTCTAAATGTTAATGAGGGACTCATATTTGAACATCTTTCACTTTAAAAAGGGGCGGAGACCACAGAGAACTCTAAGTTTCCTGAAGAAAACCTGCTACCGACCAGGTTTCGTTCACAGACTCAGTTACCATAGTGATTGATTCTGAGTTCAGCTTAACCTGCTTCTTGGAACGGGCTTGGTTTCGACCACTTTCCCGGGTTTGAGTTATCTCTCTTTCTGGAACCGAAAACTCAGAGTTTTACTGAATTTGGAGTTCACGAACTCAGAGTTCCAACAAAACCTGCTTCTTGAAACGGGCCCCAGGCGTATATAAAATCACAACAAAACACACAGCAATAAAAGAATACATAGGTTCATGCAATTAAAAAATAACCGCTCTGGTATAATAAAAAAAACACTCTCAGGTCGCTAAAAGACAGGTGATAGGAGGGTACTTAGCTCGGAGAGGGGTGTATCGTGACCACACCCCTCTGCAATCCCAGCGTCGCTTCCCCTTCTTCGACCGCTGCCTGGCTCCTGGCTCTACCCTCCGGTTCTGACGCCGACTTGCGAGGTGGGCCGTCCAGCGTACTCCCAACGATGATGTGGTGCCGCTTCTCCGAGTGGCTCCTCCGCCAACGGTCCACTGTTTCTTTTTTCTGTCGCGCTTCTCCACCGCCGTTCCGCTTCTCTTCTCCCGTCATGCTCCTCCAGTGTTAGGTTTCTTCACCGGCTCCTTGGTTACAGTTGTCCGTCTGGTTCCTTGTTCAGCGGGATTCAGAACCGGGGGACCTCGTCTTCCTCCTCCTTTTCTTTTTCTACCTGCATCTCTGCAGTCTTGTAAAAAGAGTCTCCCATTGGTCACGCCCCCTGGCTGCACCTGCGTCCAATTTGCAGCAGAGAGGTGGCCCATTAATAGGCCTCCAGACACAAAAAATAAAAGTTCACTGACCCCATTACATATTGAACCAAGAGTTTAGCTGAAAAATGTAATTCTGTTTTTTATTTTATACTTTAAGGCAGGGATTTTTTTTTATTGACAAAATAGTTCTGTACTCATGTGCAGAAACTCTGCTATGCTTAGTTGTTGAACTAATGAGTTTGATTGTGTCAACAGATCACTATCTAAAACAAAATTGGATCTATTTTAGTGGAAGCTTTTATTATATTTCTACAACCGAGAAATCCTGGCAAAGCAGCCGAGATGACTGTTTGGGAAGAGGTGCAGATTTGATCATCATTGACAGCAGAGAGGAAAATGTAAGTACACATACGTCCTGGGTAACTTCATGAGAGCAAACATTTTAGAATTATTTTTTTTAGTGTGAACAACTTATGCCTCAGGTACAGCCCTTCTTTAGTAGTAAATTTGTATAGAACATGTACTGTACTATTAACTGTACTGTACTGTATTATTAACTATTTTCTGTACAAAATTACTAATAAAAGTCTCGATCAACAAATACATAAACACATTTAAAATAAATAGGTAAATATTTCAGAAATACATTTCAGTTTCATGTATATAGCCCAATATCACAAAACAGTTGTTTCTTTGGGCTTCATACCTGTCATTGTACAAAAGTAGAAAGTCAGTCCATCCATCCATCTTCCTCCGCTTCATCCGGGACCGGACCGCGGGGGCAGCAGTCTAAGCAAAGATGCCCAGACTTCCCTCTCCTTGCCTTCGACTGCCACCCAAACCACAATGCACCGGCCCCTTTAGAGCTCCCCTGCAGGTGGTGGGCCCACGTCTCTTCCTCGGGTTGGACCCGACCGGGGCCCGTGGGAGGAGCCCCGGCCACCAGGTGCTCGCCTCTGAGCCCAAACCCCAGGCCTGGCTCCAGGATGGGGCCCCGGTGACGCCAATCTGGGCGACGTAGCGGTATCTCTGGTGCTGTCACTCATAAAGGGGATTTTGAACCGCTCTTTGTCTGGCTCGTCACTCAGGACCTGTCTGCCATGGGAGACCCTAACAGGGGCAAAAGCCCCCGACAGCATACTCAAGCACTCAAACCCCTCCACGACGTTAAGGTGGCGGTTCAAGGAGGGGTAGAGAGTCAGTCATAAACACTAACTGATTGCAAAACTAAGCTAAACAGACTAAACTAAAGTGGTTATTCCTGCCCTGAGACTCTCCATCTCGGTAAGTAAAAACTTAAAAGAGCAGACTCACCTCTCCAGTACCCTGGCATAGGCTTTCCCAAGACAGCTGAGGAGTGTGATTCACCGGTTGTTGGAACACACCCTCCGGTCCCCCTTCTTGAAAAGGGGAACCACCACCCCAGTTTGCCAGTCCCGTGGTTCCCGTCTCCCAGGCAATGCTGCAGAGACGTGTCGGCCAAGACACTCCCACAGCACAGAGGTACTCGGGGGAACCTCATCCACCCCCGGAGCCTTTCCACTGAGGAGCTCTTTGACTACCTCAGTGACCTCAGCTTGGGTGATGGACAGTTCCACCCTAGTGTCCTCAGCTTCTGCTTCCTCAAGGAACAAACAGAGCGGAAAATTCCCTTCCCTCTCCACATGGAGTCCAGGTAGTGGTAGCACCAGCTTCTCTGTTTAGCACAATCTACAGGCCACCTCAGGCAGGTACAGCTCCACATGAAACTCAAAACAAAACCAATGAATAAGCGCAAATGTATCTCAACCAAAGTTTCATATAAAATTAAGCGGAGCTGCACTTCACCTTTAAATGAATACTGTGTGACTGCAGTCATCACAGGCACGTTGGTTGGAAAACATGTAGGACACTGGCCCTCGAGGACTGACTTTGGACACTCCTGATTTAGACTATTTTTTTAAATAAACTTTTACTTAAGACAAAATTAGCACAAAGAGAAGTTTCCTCTAAAATTATGCTTCTTTTAAACTACTCATGACGATCATTCTCAAAAAGCAGCAAGAGTGGAGCACGGTTCATGCACGCCGTGTGGACCTCGCACTGAAGCTGTTACCATGACAACGTGTTGCATCACTTACAAGACAGTCCGCTTGTGTAAAAAAAAAAAAAAAAAAGAAAAAACAATTTAAGCTTAAAAGTATAACAGGACCAAAGTATTAATATTTTATTTAATATTTTTTTATTTCTCAGATGACCATGGTATAAGTGCAACAAAATGCTCCAGGTGTGCATAACACTAAAATAACTCTCCGACACAAGAAAAATTAATAAGATTTATAAAAGTAACGCACTAAAACTTGTGTAATTGTGATAACTTGACAGCCCTAATAAAACTCAGGGGAGGGAGGGAGGAAAAAAGAACAACATAAAGAACGGTTTCAAGCTGACTGGGAGTAAATTCCAATCATTCACCTTAATAGCCAATCAAGAGATTCGATTTGCTCGAGAATGTCACATCTCTACAATTTTAAAGACATCTGGTGAACCTGTGCATGTGGTTTGAGTTTAGTAGATGATTAGTTGGTGAAACTCAGTTTAAAAGATTCACGTCCTGAAACATTTGGGCAGATTTCTCCACAGTATTCTAATTTGATCAAAATCTTATTTTCATGGGATTCAATTAAATATGAGAAACCAATTTTACAGCGGAGCCTGAATCTTTATGGAATGAACGTCTAACTTTTTGAATGGAATTATGGAAATAAATATATTTTTCCATGCATTTCCAGTTTTTTTGGAAAGTATCTGTATGTGTGTAGAGTAGCTTTACACTAAAAGTTTTTTCATAAATACATTTTAAAGTCATAAGTAAACCAGCAAAATACAAAAAAATACATTTGGGAAAGGTTTTCTGAGTCGTGGGTTTTGTGATGTTAGGGCATTATGTCCTTTCTGTTGTATTCATGTGGAAATAATTCTAACACCAAGTTACTTGATCTCAGGGTCCATTAAAAAAACCAGCAGATTCACATTGTGTTGTCTAAGATCATCATTAACATCATTGATAAACACTCTTCAGTTTAAACATTTAAACTCTGTACTTCACCATCTGCTTCTTGACTGATGAATTATCTGTTTTGGCAAACAAGGAATTTGCAAGAAAGTTCCAGAAGAGGCTGTGGATTGGTCTGAGCGACAGACAAAGTGAAGGTCACTGGATTTGGCAAGATGGAACTTCATTAGATGAAAGGTTCGCATTTGTTATTGCATTAAAATTATCAAAATATAATACTAATGTGTTTTTAAAAACTAAACTATTAGTTGATTTTCCACAACATTTTTAAAATAAATACTTTGTGTGTTTCAGCTTTTGGCACCCAGGAGAACCCAACAGTTATTGGGGCAGAGATGAAGACTGTGCAGAAATAAAGTATATTAATGATGTGAACAGCTGGAATGACCTCGTGTGCACAAATGAAAACTTCTGGATATGTGAAAAGAAAACTGGTGTTTAAATAAAATTGCTGCTGTGTTGTAAACATAAGAGTAAAAACTGTTAAACACCTTTTACTAAAATGCTGCAATTTTACATTTGCTTTGAATGAAATATGCCAGAAGGAATTTACATAGGTTAGCAAATTTAAATCCAGAAATTGATAAGCTATTGTAAAATGTAAAAGTAACTAATTTTTGGTTCAGTTTTCCCCAAAAAACCCACTGATTTTATGGTTACTGCCAAACATGTACCTTTTTAGCCAAATAAAGCCTATTTAAAATCATTTGTTTCATGAATATTTAGAAAAATTTATTTTTAGATTTTATTTTATTTTTTTTAACATTTAGTGAGTTTTAAATCACACTAAAAAGAATAGAGCACTGGACCCCACATGACTGCCTGTAGTCAACTGAAACTGAAACTTTCAAGCCATCTGAGTATTCGTCTCACTTTCATTCGCACAACGTTTAGCTTTTTTTAAAAAAAGTAAAAAGGTTAAATATTACCGACCTGTATAATGTTCCCGGCGTGCTTTTTAAAGTTATCTCCGGTGAAGAAAATGTCCCAGATCTATGCTATCCAGACATATGCCAAATAAACTTTCCATCGTCCTACACGGAGGACTCTAAAAGTTAACAAAAGCCTGGAGGGTTTCAGATGGATTCAATCTGGGTTTGCAGCAACCAGTCAGCTGTGGAATCTTTAATCAAAAAAATGCTGCATCATCACTGGGAGGGTAAGTTTTATAATCCAGGCAGCATTAGTATGGCTAGCAGCAGGATCAAGTTCTTTTGTCTACATTAGCTTGACTAAAGCGTCTAGTTGTCATTTTTATTTCTCTCTTCTCTGTAGATGGAAGGTAGTTGAAAATAGATGGAATACAGTCCGGACTCAATGGATTATTGCTCTTTCTTTCCACATTTTGATTGCTACATTAGTGCTTGCTAACTTAAACACGACATTGTTATTTCCACAAATTCCATGCAATGTACTGTGGTTTTATACCAGCATCAATCTGTCTAATGATAACTGCAAATAATGGAAATAAGTAAGCTTCATATGTAATATGAAATGATCACTGCACAAGTGGAATCTGACCAGTGGAGGGTTCCATCTTTCACTCTTGTATTGCTTGATAATGGCTCCTTTAATAGTGCTGATGCACTTAGCTCAGCTCTCTGAATCTTTAGGAATGCAATAACATGATGTACAGTGTTCCCCCTCTTATTTACGTATCCTTATTCGCAGTTTCAAGCATTTGATGATTTTTTTTAAAGTCACATTATGTGGTTTGTTGCAAAAACGCAGACAACTCAAGATACTTGTATGAAATTTTTGTGTCTGAAGGAGGTGCTGCGCTGCTGAGGTGCATCACCGCACAGTAGAGGGGCAACACGGGAGGAAGGGGTGCCCCTGCATGGAGAGTAGAAGAGGCACGGGGATGGGCGCTCTGCGAGAGGAGTGCACCCTCCTCTCTCTATGCCCCCTTTGATAAGGGGAACATTGTTTTTGAATGATGAATTTAGAAAGTGCCTTGTAGGAGAAAAAACAAAACACTCATTAATTCAGCACAGATTCTTTCCGATTTTACTCAAATGGACATATATGACTTGCTTCTCTACTCCCCTGGCTCCTCCATATTGCTACTGTGGATGAGGAATTTCAAGCAGTAGCTGAGTCTGAAAGTGTCTTTTTACAGGAAGAGGGGCTGGATAGCAGCTAATGTGATCTGCATCATGCTGGTAAACAGAGCCAAAATGGTTTTTGGGTGGGCTCTAAAGCACAGAAGTTTATATGTAAAAGGTAAGCATTTTTAATTTATCAAAATTCGTGTTTGAGATGAACCTGGATCGTCAGAGACCAGTCGGCTGCAGGCCGGGAAAGACACTTGAGATGAAGGTGAGCGCTGAGCTCCAGTGAAACTAAACTAGAACAGGAAGTCTGGCTTTTCGTTAACTTTAATTTGCATTTTAATCAGAAGGTCCTGATCGCAGTGTGTAGAACATCTTGATTTCATTAGAACATCCTGTTCATTAGATATGGCACTTACGCCCTTATCTTATGTTCCTGATTAAAGTTTGCTTGTGTCACTGTATACAACATGATCATCCTTCCTGAGATTCTGCTGACCTTTCCATGCTTGCTAAGCGTGTATCTTTTTTCTACTTTGTTGAATAAACACTCTTGAAACTGCTCAACAAACATGTCTTTATTCCATCGGATCTAACAAGTTTCCACCACAAGAACAAAAGCAAATTGTTTCCATCCATTTTCTAATCCGTTTCATCCCTTTTGGGCTCATGGGGATGCCAGAGCCTAACCCGGCCACTTCTGGGTGAAGCAGGATACACCCTGGACAGGTGGCCAGTCTATCAATCACACACCCACATTCACACCTAGGGGAAATTTAGAGCAAGCAATTAAAACATGAACCATGTTTTTGGATAATGGGGGGAAGCCAAAGTCCCTGGAGAAAACCAACGCTTGCACAGGGAGAACATGCAAACTTCACACAGAAAGGTCCTCACTGGTGGTTCTGTTTCTGGTCTCTCAGTCAGGACTTGAGCCAGGGGCCTTCTTGCTGGAAGGAAAGAGCTCTAACCACTGCGGCACCGTGCAGCCAATTAATTGTTTCAAGTAAAACAACTCCTAATTAAGTCATCTGAGTGATGTATATTTTAGCTACCACAACCATTTGTATAAGAAACTGTTTTTATTTTTTACATCAGTGCAGTGCGCCAAGTCATTCTATGAGAAAAGAAAAAAAAAAAAATCTCAGCTACTCTGAAAGTACCATTCCTGAATGTGGGTGCAGATGTAACAACTTCAAATAAGAATTATTATTATTTTATTATTAGAATGCACATCTGAATTTGGGTCTGCTGTACATGCACTCAGTGCTCGTGTGCCTGAGTGTGGCGGCAGTTGGTGGAAATAAAAAAAGTCTCCAGTGTTAAGTCTTTCGTCTGCTGTAACATTTTAACGCAATTAATGTAATTCCAGCGGATTCTGAAGCGGAGTAAGTGAGACTTGCAATGATATGCAGCATTGTGCAGTTGTTAGTGTTTGCATAATCCACATTTATCAGCAGACACTGCTGTGGAGAAAAGCTGTGATGTACACAATACAACTAGACCTCACACTTGTGCATACAAACACACATACATACATACATAACGAATTTCATTCTGTCACCCATATGTGAAAACGTGTTCTCAGGTGAGCGTTTCTGTTCAACTGTGGTGAATGATGGAATGTAGAGAAGAGGGGGAGTGCCTGGTCACCCCCACACCAAGACAGCAGTGGTTGACAGAGCCCCCTAGACAGCTAAAAAAGATGCCAGACTGAAGAAATGTGCCACCCCAACCAGGCCCAGCAGGAGCGCCACAGGGGCAAAGGAGCATGGATAAAGCTGTAGCACAATCCTCAAATGGTGAATTGACTTAATTTGAGTAAAGACCTGCCCAATTTGTGCAGGAAATTACCCACAAAGAGACACTCTCTCGCTGCTCCTTAAACTTTGACCCTCCCCTGCCTGCTTTAACAGAGAGAGTCATTAAAGAGCCACATATTTCTACCAATGGCAGGATTTTTTGTTTTGTTCATATTTTTATATTGGAGTGTTGCTTTTATTTATTTTTATCACTAGTTACTTTGGTGTTTTATTGCTGCCTATATTATTATTAACATCATGTTTGTGGTGCTGTTATATTTCAATTTTGTTTTGCCTTTTTACATTTCGTATCAGTTACTGTTTTCTTATTATTATTGTATTATACCATTATTAAGACACTTGTTCTTTATTTTATGTATGTTCAATTGAGATATTTGTAATTAGTCAACAAACATTTTCAGTTGCTGTAGTCTCTTCCCCATGTTTTAAATACTAACAAAAATTGTGTATTTCTGACATTTTAATTAGAGCTGTCAAGCGATTAAATTTTTTAATCGTGATTAATCGCATTGTCCGTAGTTAACTGGCGATTAATCGCAAATAAATACGTGGTCTTTTTTTTTTAGGAAAAAAATGTGTGCTGAAGAATGGCAAAATTAATAGTTTTCATCAGAAATACTTTATTTTGTAACATTGTATTGAGATAAACTTTCTTAACAATAAAAGGCTGTAACATAAAATGCCTAACAAAAGCCCAAGTCCAAGTGAAGGGCATTTTAAATTCAAAACTTCAATCAACGTTCAGTAAAATAAAATAAAAAACATCAAAAATAACATTTCCATAACACTTTCATGTTCATTTTTTGTCAGGACCAAATCTTTTCCTCCTCTGCTGAATTGCAGTAATAAATGAAATAGAGATTTATCATTTCCGATGAACTTTGGTTTTTTAAAAGCGGGATACACTGTGGATAGTTTGACAGTCTGTTACTGCCGCCGCGTTCTCTGGCTGCAGCTTGATGCAGCGACGTGTCCAGCGGATCTCACGCTATGAATATGCCGGCAGGCAGACCGCTATGCTGGGGCTGGATCACGCTTAAACCTCCAGAACTTTATGATATTTTGCATATTTTCACGCGGCGAAAGAGGGACGGGCCACACACTCAAAGCTGAGATTTATCTTTTCATCTACAAATAACTGGCGTTGTTTAAACTACATTTAAAACGTACCCCGGTGCGCTTGCTCTTCGGAACATCGGGGGTCCGCAGCTCTCGGGACGTGGCGCCGGACGCAAGCCGGTACCACCAGACGTGGTACTGGACGGGAATCGGAGCCGGGTTAGGATGCATGATCTCTCCACGTCCTGGCGCCGGGCCGGTTCTTGCTCGTAGCTCGGTGGTTGGAGACCCGCCCGTGATCTAGTGAGAGCAGCCGGTGAGTTAGAGGGCGATGAGGGACGCCTGCGCGCGATGTGGAAAGGCACGTATGAAAAAATCCACGATTAATGTGTCAAAAAAATTGTCGGCGTCCAGCACATGTCAAATTAACGCGTAATTAATGCGACAAATCTGACAGCCCTAATTTTAATATAAACTGCATTTCAAGTAAAAAGTATCTATCACTATTTGCATTACTGCACAACTTACTGCGTCTAAAATTCAATTTTATTTTGTGGCTATTTTTTATCATACTTACATTTACATAGATTTAAAAATTAAAAAGTCTTAAAAATGTGTTCATGGTACATGAACTTTAGATAAGTTTAGGTGACCTCTGACCTCGTTTATTTTGGTAAAAATGATGCAGATTTGGTCATTAGTTCAAAATGTAAAAAGATTTGTCTAAAAATGTATACGTTGATTTTTATTTAAAATTACATAGTTGATAAATATGGTACAACATAGTGAAAATGGGACATTTTCCCATGAAATGTAGTGATATAAGTGATCATCTGAAAGTTTAACAATTACTGAGAATAATTAAGTGCTGAATATTACTATCTGTTTCCTAGCTTGTTGTCATTGTTGATAATTATGGTGCAAAATCAGCATCTTCACATAGAGGAGTATCATTATTTATTATTAATAATGTATAACTAACTATAACTAAGCACATTCGTTATTTTAAAATGGTAGCCCTACGCATGACTCAGTACCCATCAAGTATCAAATCAATCAAATCAATCAAATCAAACTCTCAGTCGCCCCTTAATTTTAAATACGTAAACCCCGTCTGCCACGGATCATTCTAGAAGAGGATTTTTTTGGAGTCGGCCATTTTGCAAACGCAAAACGCACCTGCTCATCGGATTAACTTGTAAAAGGTAAGTTTCATTTACTCAAATAAAATGATTTAAGGAAGTGTGACACATCGCATTTACATATATAATATATATATTTTTTTTTTCCACGGCAAAGAGCTTTACAATACACTCATATCAAAGTTGTCAAAGTTGAGGCGATGCGCACCGTTTTTTCCGCTGCCGGGCGCCGCCTTCGTCGGCGGGGAGGGAGAGTTGTCCACGGTAAAATGTACTTTATTGCTGCAGGCAGATTCAGTGGTAATCGCGGCGAGTTCAAGTGAAAAGCGAGGAAGAGTGGTGAGTAGTTAATGCCAGGTTAAGCGTAAAAATTACGCAAGCACAAATCAAAAGTTACACACAAATCAGGAATTATGCACGCATAAATCAGGGTGACACTTGTTACTCTCCATATTTATTATTATTCATGTTATTTCATGTATTAAAGTTCTGGTCTTTGATATCTAACTCTTTAAATGAAATTGTTACTTTAAAATTGTTTTTTCTATGGGTGGAATACAGCTACCTGGCTTTATGTGCTGTTGCAAAAAACAGCAAGCCTCTCAAATGGTGATTTGTACTTTTTGCATTGCTATAAACATATTTTTCAATTTAAAATAATTAAAAGGTTTAACCTTAAATTTGTTTGCTGTGTCATGTGTTTGATTGCTGTAATGCATGAGGTTCTAAAAGGAAAAAAAAAATCAATGTGGTTTTATATATTATTCTGCAATTGCTATATAATCTGATTTGTAATACACCATTGCATTATATTTATATAATATAAGTTGTTTACATTTGCTTTTAAATACATATTTAATTTCACACTAATAGTGTTACTAAAGTTTTTTATTGTTTATTAAACGTTTGAAAAAATATGGTAAATTACATAGTAAAATCTTGTTTGTCCAGGTAAAATACTTAGGGTGTAGTAAAAAAAGAAAGTATTCATTACAGTATAACATTATTTTTTTATGCGCCACATTCATGGTGGCATAACGAAAGTTACGTCTGTAACTACGGTTCTATGAATCCCGGATGACCGCCAGAGGCGGTGCTTCAAGCACTGAATGATCCTTCATGCGCATGCGTAGTTCGAGAATTAATGACAACAAAGTCACCTGTGACCTCCTGGTGACCCCACGTGAGGGTATAAAGTCACGTGGCACCAAGAGCTTAGTCCCAACACTTCTCGCGAGAACACACGGAGCCCGAGGGACCAGGAGCTCTGGCGGTCATCCGGGATTCATAGAACCGTAGTTACAGACGTAACTTTCGTTCTATTTCATCCCTCCTGACCGCCAGAGGCGGTGCTTAAACCACTGGATGGCCAATGGCAACAAAGTCGCGAGAACAGCCGAGACCCAGAAGATAGAAACACCAGCCGACTCACGACAGAGAACGTCACCGAGCGGAGGATGGAGGGAGCAGAAGCGTCCACGCGCAGCAGGAACGGCAGACAGGCAGGCAGCCATGGGCAGAGAACGCCACTGGGTCTCACAGCAAAAACACGTCCGGGCCAGGGAACAACGGCGGCGTGAGCCCACGGCAGAAAACGCCACCGGGCGAGAGCCGTGAACGGCGGAAGTCGGCAGCAGGTATGTCCGAGCACGTCGGTCCAATCCGAACAAAAACAAACCAAAGAAAAAGCCACAAAGGCAAGCGGCGGCAGGTGCACGAATAGTCCACATTAAATGTTTGTTTTTACTTTTATATTTTATTTTTACCTTGAAACTGTTCAATGCAGGTAAAATAATTATTTTTAACACAGACAAGTACAATAAATGACAAATTGGTGACGGGAGGCGGGGGGGTTGATCCATTTTGGGAGCTTTAAACAATCAACAATGACTTCCTGTTTTCTCAATCCAGATTGTCAGGTTTAAATTTAAGTTTGACATGCATTTCAGATTCCGCCACTAGACAGTGTAGTGGTTATGGCTGCGGGCTCACATTCAAAAGGTCATGGGTTTCGAATCCTGCAGTTTCCTGCTGGATTTCACTGGTGACATTAAAAAACACACAGCAGTGATCTGATATTGCTAAATCAACAACAGAGGACACCCCGGCAGACAGACCGTAGGTGATGACAAGGTCGAGGGTGTGTCCTCTGTTGTGAGTGGCCTATGTGACATGTTGTTTAAAATCCATGCTGCTAAGAAGATTTAAAAACTCACGAGCATAGACATCATCATTTTTATAAACATGTAAATTAAAATCACCAGTAATTAAAATCCTGTTGTACCTAATATGAAGAAATGATAAAAATTCAGAAAATTCTTCTATAAAACAGGAAGGAGGGTTTGGTGGTCTACACACTGTGACAGCTAAAACAGGTGGGGCACCAAAAAGGAAAGCATGACGCTCAAACGAAGAATATTTGTTGAATACAATATTTTCAGATATTGTTTCGTGAGCTATCGATGCTGTGCCACCACCTTTCTTACCTTCCCTGATAGAAAATAAAAAGTTAAAATTAGGTGGAGAAGCCTCAGTGAGAATAGCTGGAGCATCAGTGCCAAGCCAGGTTTCAGTTAAGAACAAACAAGTTAAATCATGGTCTAAAATCATTAATGATAAAAGACTTGTTTAAAAGTGATCTGACATTAAAAAGAGCCATTTTCATTGTTGTGGGTAAAATCTGATGTGACATGGGTTTAATAGTTGGAATTGGACGGAGATATCTGACATCCGAGGCACGTGGTTGTATATGGAGATTATTGAAATATCTATGCGTAATGTGAACTGGTATGTGATGCTGAGTGGCAGAGAATGATGCGTCAGGGGTGTGGGTTTCCTGGTTCGACCGTCAGCTGGGAATGTTTTTTAAAGAGCGGAGTGTGAGATCAATGTTGATGCTGAGAAGACGGGAACTGTTATTGTTAGGATGTAAACCGTCTGCTTTGAAGAGGTGTGGTCTATTGTAGAATGTTGTGAAATTATCAATGTATGGGATGTTAATGGAATGACAATATGATTTTAACCAGATGTGAAGCTGACAGATGCGTGAGAACATTATGTCTCCATAACGGAGTGAAGGAAGTGGTCCAGATATTATACAGTTTATGCTTAACTGTTGAATGTTATGGATGAGGTTGATGAAGTCCATTTTCAGAGTTTCAGACTGGTGAAGCTTGAGGTTGTTGGTGCCCGTATGGATGATGAATTTCTCCGCAGAGGGGTGCTTTACAGAGAGGTGGTGGATTGAGTTATTAATGTTGACAACCGCTCCAGAGAATGATAGTGTGTGGCACCTGCTGACCCGGACATGCCGAACAACGGAGTCTCCCACGATGAGGACGGGCTGCAGAGGTCCGGGTCTCCCAGCGGGTGTCCCCCCAACGTCAGCTTGGTGAGAACAAGCAGCAGCCTCCGCTCCAGCGGGCTCAGGTGGAGAGATGGAAGCTCCGGCGTGGTGTTTTGTAGCAGGCGGCAATCCAATGTGAAAGTCCATCTTTAATGTAGCGGGTTGATCCCCTGATGCTGTGGAGCCGGAGAGCGCAGTGCGCGAGCCCCGGGACAGCTCACCCGAGCGTCGGGCCACCGCCTTGCGCAGCAGCCGGCGGTGTTTCCTTCTCGTGGCGGGCACCGGCTGAGCAGCGAAGGGCCCGGGAAACAGGTCAAGTGCCGCGGATCCCGGAGGAAGAGCGACCTGTTCAAGCTCCGGCAAAACGGGTCCTGAAGCAGCTGCAGACGCTGTTGGACCTGAGGAAGATGGAATCCGGCTTTGACCGGCAGCAGAGCCCGGTAACACAGTGGGAGCTCCGCCAGACCTCGATCCCAGTGATCCTGCTCGGGTCGCTGACGCCATGATGATGCCTTCAGCCAGCGGGGCATAGCGGTTGGCGAGCGCGAGGTGCCCACAGCTTCTGTACAATGTTTTGAAGTTGACGATTGCCTAAATTGCAGTTCTCACATAGCTGAGTGCCATAAGCACAGTCTGGTGGAGTGTCAGCATCGGCCATCTTGTCCCCTCAGTTTCACAAAGGTTGTTGACCCCTGGTGTAGAGAATTCTACTTTTAGCTCCTGTGAAATTTACCACAAAAAGCCACAGTAACTCACAGAAACAACAGGACCAACATAAAAGAGGCAAATTCAGCCACAAAAACTGTTTGACCAGCAACTGAAACTGAAAACAAAGCAGTTTCATAGAGGAAAGGTTTGTATCACATCCTGTGTAGGCGTGAGAAAGAACACTTCTGCTGTATTAACCCCAGACTGGAAAGACACTGAAACACATTTTAACCTTTACAACTTGTGGCTTTGCTGTTATTTGAGTTCTTAATCCCTAAAGAATAAGGGGGAATACTTTATTTAATATCTCTGCAGTCTGTTTAAATACAAAAATATGATCGTATTTGTCATTAGCAGTGTTTTATTGTGAAAAATTGGTTATATTTTGGTTATATCTTGTGTGTATTGGTGTAGCTTCCTTCCAGGATTAACATGGATCGCTCACCAAAAAATAGACCAGACACTGAAACGATCGCAAAACTGCCTGTGGCTGCGTATGAACGTGCGCTTTGCGTCTGGTGTGAACTATACCTCAAAGGTCAACAAGGGCGCCGAATGAAAGTGACCTTGCAGCACTTTCGCGTGTGGTGTAGAACCGGCGTGATTGTTTGTCTGATTCTGTAGAAAGGTATCTTTTTTTACAGGTGATCAGTTTGAACAGGTGTATTCAATTCAGGTTCAAGTTGATTAGGAGAGTCTAGCTCAGGGGTGCTTAGATCGCAAAGGACATGTGGGTAGATCGAGCCATCAAAAAACAAATAAAAAAAACAGGCAGGCAGCGGATAATAATCCCCACTGTGAAGTATGCCACTTGATCGACATGCAGAATGGCCAATCAAACATCCTTTGAGACATACGTCACTGCACATTTGTGTTTAACCGTACATAGCACACCTTTCTGTCATTGGAAAGCCACTACCTCTCTCTGGGTCCCAGTTGGAGGACCACTGCGGACTGCAGGAATGTTTTTTTGAGGCCTGTGTGTGTGTTCTCGATTGGAATCGAGAACGAGACGCCTTGTGTGAGCCAGCTGTCTTGCCATGGTGTCTGCTGCAGGTCCCCAGTTGCCGCCTGGGAGATCTGAGCCTACTGAGACAGCAGTGGCCTCTAGGAGAACGCTCTTCTCTATCGCTGCCCATGGGCCAATAGCCACCGTTTCCCCACTCCATTCTTTTAAACAGATCCTTCATTGTTGGAAACACTGGAACAGCTGTCAACTGGTTCAAATTCGATCTTTCAGAAAGGAATTTTATTGTTAATATGAATGATTCCTCATCTGGGAAGCACAGACTAATGTGTGGGGTGCTTTAAGGCTAAATTCTAGGTCCAACACTTTTCAACCTGGACATGCTTCCACTTAGTGACATCATCAGGAGACATGACATAAGTTTCCATAGTTATGCAGATGATATTCAACTATGTGTAGTAGTCTCTCTTGATGACCTTTTTAACTGCATTTTGGACATACAGAGATTGCATTTTACTTTATTTTAGTCTTCAGTCAGGGAGAATATTGGTTTTGGCTGAACTGGCTGCTCAACTGATTACAGAGGCAGGTATCTGATAATTGACAGTTTTATAAAGTTTTTAATAAAGAGACGGTTTTTGTTTGGATTTGGGAATACTGTAAACATTTGCAGAGTCAATACATAGAGTTTTGGAGCTTAAAATTATTTTTCTTTCTTTCTTTATAAAAAAATACTATTTGAGTATTGATTTTAAAAAAATTTGTTGGAAATAAAGAATTTTCGTTTTTAATCCGGTGTTTGATGAAATGAAACTGTTCAGACGTGACCTGACTAAGGATAAAAAAGAGGAAGCTAAGAAATGATAGAAACTTTAATTTCGACCACAGTTCAGTGTTTTTAACCACAGAAGTGGAAGGAAAAAGGGAGATATAAAAGGTGAACCACAGAAAACACTGTTGGTCTTGCTGGAACCAAGACATGGAAAAAGAACAAGAATATGAAATGTCTCTGTTTGGTAAAGGCAAATATGTTGTTTCATGTGAGAATTCTCAACATCCCTATCAAGACATTAAACAGACTGGAGCTGCACAAGGTAAGACAAGGAAGTAATTAACTACTTTATTAAAGAAATGGTTATAGCAACAGCTATATTCTGCAAATGATTACTGATCTGTAGATATTTTAGAAATCTGAATATGTTAAAATTACATTTAATCTAATTTTGTTTTTTCACTTTTGGTAAATTCTTGTCAAGCGCAGGAACATTTAAATTGACCAAATTGGACAAACACGGTTTCATCTGCTCATGTTTAACTGAAACATTAGACGGGTGTCAACACTTTCATAAAACTGAAACATGAATGTTTTAAAGCTCAGTTATTATGAAGACATTATTATTTCTCCATGCAGGAGTGAACGTGTACAGGCTGATCGCCATCACCGTTGGACTCGTGTGTGTTATTCAGGCAGCTCTAAACATTTCTCTAGGCTTTGCTCTCTGTGAGTAACTTTCTACATTCTGATTCACCTAAAAGTTAAAATATTCCAGTATTCTTCAGTCCAGATCTACAAGATCCAGCCTCCTTCATTTATGTCATTTGCAGCAGATATGAGAAATACTAACAGGATGGTAGATCTCAGGGAGCAGGGTTGAAGACCACGGGAATCTAATCATATAGGAAAGAATTCTGAGTTAGTGCAGTATGTAAGAAAAAGTTACAATTTTGGTTGAAATTCCTGATGCTGTGATATATTATGGGCTGAGAAACAAAACCTACGTAGCAACAACAAGCAAAAATATAAAATAAAAAAAAAGAACAACAAAAAAGCAACTTTCCAATGTACCAAGAGATTAAGGTGAGCAAAAACCCCTTCACTCTGTCTATTGAACGTTATTTAAGGTTTAGGTTTTTTTATTCTGGAAATAAATGTATGCCTGTCTCTATTCATTTTTTTTTAAACAAGTTGCGTTTTAAAAGTCTAAAAGTTT
>NC_050525.1:1133868-1138593 GCF_002922805.2 Oryzias melastigma | reverse complement strand
ACTTACAGTGTGTTTTGGATTTTGGCTTCTTGTGCGATTTACCTCTATCGTAAGGGATCAATGAGGTCTTCATGGTAAGGTTTAAGTGTAGGTCAAACACTAAATGTTTTTTGTTGTCTCTATTTCAGATGTTAAAGTCAATAACAAAACTCTAACTCAAGAGCTAAATGAGCTGCTAGATAGCTTTGGTAAGTATAGGAATTTAATAACCAAGGCTAAATATATATTTATATATATATTACAAAGTATTCCCCGCCCATTTGTGGGGGTTAGGGGCTGGAGTCATCTGCAAATATGGAGATCCATACTCATGAAAAACACTTCTGATTATGCTTTGTAAAACATTAAAGAACATTGGAGTATTGCTCAACATAAAGAGTTTTTAGAAATTTTTATTCTTTATGACGCAAATGAAGAGTGTTACTCTGTCTCTCTGTGCCTTAAAATAAGGAGCGTGTGCTTCCCCCTTCATCTAATAATAAACACCTGCCCCAGCTGATAATTATCCTCTGCAATTCTTCAGCATATCAGGATTTTTTTTTGACCGCAGACAGGCCGCCGTTCTCTTTTACTCTGCTTGCCTTAGCCTGGGGTGCTGAGGAGTATCTCCACTCCCAGAGGCAGCACCTTCTATCGGACGCAAAAATGTCATACAAGCATCTTGATATGATCTTGACTTGAGTGTTTTGGTGAACCAAAAGTAAACCAAAAATTTCCAAATATGTGAAACCGCGGCTGCACGGGGGCGCAGTGGTTAGCGCTCTTGCCTCACAGCAAGAAGGCCCCAGTTTGAATCCCGGCTGGGGGATTTGGGACCTTTCTGTGTGGAGTTTGCATGTTCTCCCCGTGCATGTGTGGGTTTTCACCGAGCCCTACGGCTTCCTCCCACCGTCCAAAAACATGCTTCATAGGTTAATTGGTGACTCTACTTTGGCCCTAGGTGTGAATGTGAGAGTGAATGTGTGTGATTGTGGCCCTGCGACAGACTGGCGACCTGTCCAGGGTGAACCCCGCCTTCGCCCATCAGCAGCTGGGTTAGGCTCCGGCACCTCCGTGACCCCGGAAAAGACGAAGCGGTCAGTAAAATGAATGAATGAATGTGAAACAGCAAATAAAGAAACACAAATAAGCAGGGGAACACTATATTCATACATACACATGTATAATGTTACAATTCTTCCTAGTACTTAATTAGTACAACATTGGATTTTCTGTGATATTTAACAATTATTCCATAAGCTGTCATTTAAAAGAATTGATTCTTAAACTGTTAAACTGCAAACTTGTTATAGGTGCCGGTTCTGCATGTGGATTGAAAAGCTCTCTTGAAGAAGGAAGAAATTGGAACATAACTATCCATGGTAGGTCTCAGAAAGAACATAATTATGTGAATTTAAACTCTAAATCCTTCTAAATATAATTTTAGAAGGAGAGTTAGCCAAGGAACTTGGAGTTTTATTTTTAGTTTTTGCTATCATGAAGGCCACAGCAAACTCAAAATGATACAACTGATTTTAAACTTTATGTTTTAGAGTTGAAGGCCAAAAACCAGAATCTGACTGAAGAGAGAGATGAACTGAAGATGAAGCTTATGGTCTTAAGTAAGAAATGTGTCATAATATGGCTTCAGCCGTTTTATTCATTGTAATTCAAAATGTATTACTTAACAAGATATATGACGTTTTTTTTCCACTTAAATGACAGAGTCGGAGCACAGTGCAATGACTGCAGCAAATGAAGAGTTGAAGAGGCTCAACTTGGGTAAACATGATTCTAAAGATGCTCCCTAAAGTTAGGCATATTATCTAAGTATAAAAAAGTAACATTTGAAAATGTTGGCTCTTTAATTCCTAGTGTTTTTGTTTGTTTCAGAGATGAAGGACACCAATAACAACCTGACTCAAGAGAAAAATGACCTGAAGACACAGTTGAAGGATTTAGGTTGGTAAAGACTGTAAATGTCACTGAGAATTCATGTCAGTATAATGTTAAATAAGGTCTCAGTGAAAATTATCTTAGCTTTAGTAACACAACTGTTGCTTACTTGGCTCTAAAGTTAAAAATACATATATGCACAATACCTAATAAATATGGTAGTCATGAAAAAAAAAAAACAAGATCTCTCTCAGCTTTACAGCATACTTCCCTGACAGAAGAGCGAGACGGGCTTAAGACAATAAACTCTGGTGAGTCTTGTAAGACTTGTTTCTATATTTTTTCTGCTTGCTATTTCATGTTTACCATAATAAAAATAAAATTCCAACGCAAAAATCCAATCAGAACATGCTCTTATTTTTAAAGAAACCATAAAAAACCATGTCCAACAACGCTTAAAGAATGCATAAAACGATAGAAATATACCAACACTTATCCGTCCCACTGCCGCATAGATTAGAGAGACCAAAATGTAAGACAGACAGACACTAAAAAGAACCAGAAGAGTGTTGCATATTTTGAAATTTAAAGTTTAAGCTTTGAATAGATCAGCGATCTCCAACCTGAGGCTCCGGAACCATATGTGGCTCTTTTACTCCTCCATTGTGGCTCCCTGATTTTACGGAAAAAAAAATACGTTTTTAATTCTAAATAGTAACTTAAGTAAAAAAAATAAGTAGTAAGGTGAAAAAAGTGAACCCCAAATTTATACTAATTATTCACAAACAGTTGAAGAACATCACTAATGTGAAGCTCTTGACAATGATACCCATAATGTTCCAATAATCTATAAAGCGGGTCGAAATTTTAACAAAGTCGAGCAACAACAATTTGACAGATTTGCGATCCGTGTGTACCACAGAAAAACAATCTGAGGTCAGTAAGCACAACCAAAATTTATATTCAAGGGTTATTAGGCAGAATTTTAAATTGTTGAACAATTTGAAGTATTTAGGTGCCCTCTTATGGTTCAAAAATACTGAAAGGGTCACTGGATTAGCTCTGTTTTAATTTTTATTTGGTAGACTGACACTGAAAAATTAACTTTTTTTAACTTACTGCTGGTGATATATTATGCTATATATGCAGCATTGAGATGATCCTACGTGACACACGTATCTGACTGTATAAAGAGTTAGGACATGAGATGCTTTTTCCTGAACTGTTTTAAAGGCATCAGTGCCACCAACAAGAATCTGACAAAAGAAAAAGAAGGGTTGGAAAAGAAGCTGAAAGACGTTGGTAAGGAGGAAAGAATTTCAATTGTTTGCTATTTTTACACTTCACCAAGAACCACTTTGAAAGTTAAGAAATGCACTTCATTTGATTGAGTTGTTATTAATGCTTTTCCTTTTTTTAATGAAAGAATTGCAGCATTCCTCCCTGAAAGAAGAAAACAACGAGTTAAAGATGAGCAATTTTAGTGAGTAAAACACTAAACATATTGACAGAACTTGGGCTTTGACCTGATCCAAGATCAAACAAAGTTTTTAAAAAACAAGTTACTCTAAAAGGTTTCAGAAAACTTGTCAGCATTAGGAGAAGAAGAAGTGAATAATGAAGATTTTTGTTTACATTGTAGGAACTGAGGATAAAGTGAAACAACTGACTGAAGAGAGAGCAAAGCTCAACATAACCATAAATGGTGGGTAACATTACCGAGGTGTTAGGACAACATGAATTTGCATCAGTTTTTGTTTTTTATCAAACTTAGAATACGTGCGAAAAACATTTGTCATGGATGGTGGGGAAGGACCCAAATGCAGGAGACAGGACATGGTGGCAGAAACTCCAAGATTTACTTAATAAACTCAAAACATGACCCAAAAAACCCCAGGAGAAAACAAACCAGTGCCATGACAGAACAGAACAGATGACCTCAATGCAGAACTAAAGACCAGACACTTAAATAGACTGAGGTTGATTAACTAAATGAAGACAGCTGTGGGTGATTTGACCTGTACACGGTGAGACTGACAGGGGAAACAGAAGATGACAAAACCAGGGGCCCGTTTCAAGAAGCAGGTTCAACAAATTTAGAGTTCAAACCTGAACTTAGAGTCACTGGACTCTAAGTTCTCAAACTCAGGGTTTTCGGTTCCAGAACAGTTGAAAATGTTTGATTTAATCAACTTGAAGTTGTCAGAACCAGAATCAGGTGCGAGCGTCGCGACCATTAAAAGCCCTGATCAATGGAGCAAAGACAGCACGATTCACCATGGCAACGGGAGCAAACACCTGTTTTGTACTTCCGGCGGTGGAAATTGATAAGTTCCTTCAAGCATATGCGACTATAGGAGAACATTTTCTGCAAGAAAAGCAACACAGCTGCAGCAGTAGAACAGAGAGAAAATATCTGCAGTTATTTGAATGATTCCAAATAATGAATAAATAATGTCAGGAAGGTTATTTTTTCTCTTGTTGAGTAAGGAATGGTTTTTGATCTGTTACTAATTTAACCAGTAATCTCTGTAATCGCATGAATGACCAGTTTTGGTAACACCCCCACCGCCACATACACACACGGATATCACTGCACGCTATAGAAGAAAATGTAGCTGCATATGTTTAATAAAGCATTTATTTAATTTTAATTCTCAAGACTTAAAAAACATTTTTTTTTTAAGCATAAAAATAATTTCCATAACCAGGATCTTACACGCAAACTCCACAGTGGGAAGCAGCGTTTCTGACAACCGAGCTAATCTTTGACTCAAGCTGGACGGTAGACGAGTTCAGATGCTTTCTCGGTGTTTGACATTCAATGATTTCTGTCGTTAAGGGTTTAAA